>NW_026534349.1:15132298-15417223 GCF_026225885.1 Hylaeus anthracinus
TTGCCAACTACTTTTACTACGACTATACTACTATTAAAAGTGATGGTAGCGCGATGAATGACAATACTAACGTATGAGACGAGAAAAATAAAGAGACAAAAAATAATGCATCGCCGAAACTTATTATTATTCTTAAAAATTTCACTATGTTTTCCCTAAAATATTACATTTTTAACATCATTCGAAATGATTGGAAAAGATGTTTATTCGTGTGGCAGTATGTTAAAGGCACCATGTCTCATATTTTTTTACCAAGCGCGAGCCACGATATTGTAGTTCAAGTTTGCGTGTAATCAAGGCCATTGAAAAATTTGTTTAAAAATAGGTAGAGAAAAGTAATCGAACGTATCACTTTTCCATGTTAAAGGTGTTAAAACTGTTAGCGTTTCTTTTATTGTTAGTAACGTCATCTTACTCTGCATGCATTATTTGTACCAATTTGTTGTTACGCAACATAGTACTCAAAGTTCGAAAATAGCGATCGACAATAGAGCTGGCAGCATATTGATTCTTCCTTTCATTCCTTATTCTCTGATAACATGTATCGAATTCCCTACTAAACTTGTTTTGAATGACTATATATCCGTTGTCCTAATAAAACTAATAAAGATGAACTCCTGTAAATACTACTGTTTATTTTCATTGGCTTCATGATTATAATAGTAGTAATAGTAGCAATGATAATGTTGATGACGTGGACAACGATGATTATTATGATAATAGTCATAGTAACTATAATGAAATGATGATAGTTGTGGTAAATAGGTAGTAAATAGTAGCAGCGGCAGTACTAACGACGATGACGGTAATATAATATTATATGATATAGTATAGTAATACAATAGAAATAATAATAATAATAATAATGATGATGATTGATGACAACATTACAAACAAAATAATAATAATAATAATAATAATAATAATAATAATAATAATAATAATGATAGTAATATAATAATTATTTTAATGCTTGAACCGCAACGAAAGCAGAGAATATACAATCCTTTTTCTAGAACTTGTACGTTGCGACAGTGCTGCGACCTAGCGAAATATTACTACGCACAAAAAAAACCGAGTGCGTTTCGTATTCTTTTTCAAGCGATATCATATATTATTATACTTATAATTGATACTCTTTCCGAGCGTGGCTAGGTCATGATAATATATTCAGTAACTATAAACAATTGTTGCACTATTTATTTTTCACAAGCTTCGTCATGACCTCACATTATATCAATAAACGATTAATGTACACGAACTTTTTACTTGTCACACTGTATTAGGGACAACGTCATGAAGATCTATAAGACCACCGCATGGGTAATTTATAATTTCGATATACATAAAACAGTCTTCTTTATCGACATCCGTTTTCTTTTTTTTCCCCATATCAATGGTACTCTAGAAAATGTAGCGACGGTCGTGCAATATTTTTGTCGAACTACGTTTTTCCGAAAAAATCTGGCTTTTACATAATCGTATACCACAGACCGCCGTCGTGTCCATATACAGAAATACGAGTCTTGTGCACATTTATTATCTTCATATTCAATGTAATTAATTGTTAGGGGCGATCGATTAACACCGAGTAGCGATACGTTGTGCGTACCAGTCCAATCATTTGGCTCTCTCGATTCCGATTGCACGTTGAATTAAGCAACGCGTCGCAATTCCAACATTGCAATGTTGAAACAATCGGCAGAAACCTTTTCCTTAGGACGAAGCCACCAACCTGTTCCCGATGTATCGACCGTATTTATTTTATCGTGTATTAGTTTTTTTTTGTATTTTTTTTTCGACGTTCATTGCAGTATTGCAATTAGGTTTGCAATACTTTTTCGAACAAAAAAAGGAATGTTCGATACCGTGATTTGTTCGTTGAATTCATGAAACGCAACCTCGTCACAGTTAATTCAGAGAAGCATCGGTGTGTACAATGACAATATCACCTATTTTTCTTTCCTTTCATGCGCCATCATTAAATTATTCTAACTAGACATGGCCAAGTATCGATTACGACTCCGAAGTTCGCGAGCTTCGTTAAACTGGCAAATACAATATCATTTAGAGCATCGTCTTTTTCGTGTACGAGAACAAGTTAATCGTTATCATTTACCTTTCAATCGACGTCATGTCAGTGTGTGATCAAAAACTGTATTTTTCAAATGGTAGAACGAACGGTCTTTTTCACATTCACTCATTTTGTTGATTCACTTCTTCCTTATTGTCGTTATCTTGTGGATTTACGTTTGGTTTGGCGCTTCCTTGCTGAGCACCGGAACCATTGTCGTTGATTTTATCATTGTGGGAATCCGTTTTTTCACTGGTATCCATTTTGACGTTTCCTGAGAGAAACGATTAAGATAAGAAAACGCGTTTTAAATCGTTCGTTACTTTTTTAACGAGCGATAACGCGTGGAAAACAAACCTTGAGCAGAATAATAGTGCTGTTGTATCTTCATGTTACGTTGCTGCTGCTGTTGCTGATGCAAATTCGGTCTGTGACGATTAATTTGAGTTTGTTGCGGTTGTTGTTGTTGTTGCGACGGCATGCAGTTAGACTGCTGCTGAGTAGGATTGTTTGGATTTGGGCCTGGCGTGAACGGAACGACTGGTCTTTGAATCGGTGGCGGATATCGTTGTTGCGACGGTTGAATACCAGCGTGCGGTGGCATACCCATACCACGTACGTTTTGCTGTAAAACCTGTAATTTAGCTAATGCTAGTCTCGCAATAAGGTATTTTTGTACTTTAATTACATTACAAATATCGATTCTACCAAATTTAAATTACATTTCCTTCGACTGAATTTTTCGTTCTTTATTTCTTCGACTTAAGGTCGCAAATGAAAATTCTTCTGATGTAAATGTATACTATTCTGTAAGTACCAATAACAAGGAACATTTAATAACTCTGTGCTCGTGAAATCCAGTATTCGTTAATCGTTAGTGATGTTTTGATTAGGTGTAAGAGCGATACATACATAGTTACTGTAACTGCTTACCAGAGCAGATTGACTAACTCCCTGATACTGTTGATACTTGTGATGTTGCGTGGGACTTGGCTGTGGTTGCTGAGATGAGGATTGTTGTTTACAATTTCTCGACTTGGGAGATGGTATTTGAGGCGCTGCGACAAACGTTACGTATTATTCTACGTTCCGAACAAGATCTAGACGAAACACACCGAACTTACTGGAACTGAAAACTGATCCAAGGACGTCTTGCTGATTTCCCGACGGGCTCTTTAATTGTCTTTGCTGTTCCTGTGGTTGATGCTTGCTAAGAAAATTGGGTCCCGCGTTTGCCGGCCCCGGAAGGCCTCCCGTAGGATTGCGATATTGTTGAGCAGCCGCGGCAATTTGTAATCCAGAACTGCTTAGAAAGCCAGAACTGAAGTTTTGTAATCCAACAGGGGTAGCGTTCCCGGTTGCCAAACTTTGATTGTGTTGACCGAATCCCTGCAATCCGTAATGAGTGCCGGTCTGTTGTGTAGCACCTCCTGGCTGATAAAAACCTGTTTGCGAGCCGGGGAATACATCTGAAAATGTGATTAAATCGACGTACAAAACCATGGAACAAAAAGACAATTTACACGCTGTAAAAGATCGCGCGTGTCCAAGATTTGATACTTACCAGGTGGAGGTGCGGTATAATAACTATTGGCCGAGGCTTGGACATTTCGACCACGTCTCTGTACCAACTGGGAATTGCCCATGTAACTAACACTCACGTCCAGTACTTGATTAGGATCGTACTGTATGTACGTTAGCTAAAGAAAAAGAGGCCGTAGTAAATTATACAGTAAATTACACGATAATTTAATCAATTTTAATGATATCATCGAACATAGTTGATACATACGGAATTTGGTTGCGGAACAGATGGCGCCTGAAAATGTGGAGCTTTCGTTCCGATAGCACCGATAGGTTGTGAGGATGGCTTTACGCTTGCCGACATCAAAGAATTTGACGAGGAACTGATGAGAACTGTATTCGGATTGTTACTGAGCTGTTGGTTTTGTCCGAAAGGCGGAGCAGCAGCTGCGGTCTGCGAAAAATGAACGTTATTATATACGATACTATTATATATTATAGATTTTCGTGAAATAAAGAATACTAACGATGCGATACTGGGAAATATTGCTTTGATACATATCCGGGGTAGGTGCATTTGCCGCGTGTGGCGGCGGTGGTGCAGCTTGCTGCAAGTAGACGTTTTGCTGGCTGAACGAGCTTTGAAGAGATGGCGCGTATGGTGGATACTGCGTAAAAGGAGACCGGCTCTGATCCAACTGAAATGCTCCGTAAAGACCTCCTGCTTGTGCTGGTAGTTGACCAGATCCTGTATTAAATAACACGGCTGGCGGAGAGGGTATAGCAGACATGCTGCCGTACTGTGCTGCTTGAGAGCCGGGATATTGTGGAAATTCCTAAAACAAACAAAAATGCGGTTTAACTATGCTACAGCGATAACACAAACAATCGTATAATAAATATACGAAAACCTAGAAATATCCTTTTACAATAACTGCACCTGATAATTTATACGAGAGGGTTGTCCGGTGGAATTAAACGGAGGTGGGCTCAATGGTCCTTGATGACTAACAGGTGGGTGACCGATAGGACTTTGACCTGCTCCGATAGGACTTGGACCAGGAACAGTCGAACCAGATTGACCGCTACTGCTACCCGAAGATTGTTGCTGCGGCTTCACCTGCGGGGGAACCAGCTGCGCATCAGGCAAAGAGTCAGCATCTTCCCACAGGGGACATGGTGTTTCGTTATTTAGTTTTCTATTTACATCACTATCAACTGCCGTTTTAATTGATGCTGACCGAATGACGCATATTTCGAGAAACAATTTTGTCTTCGTTAAATCTTCTTTCAAACTCTGGTGAAAATAGTTAGGTTCATCGCTAACCGCGTAAGCTTAATAGAAAAAAAGAGAAACTAAAAAATAGCGAGGTCGAAAAAAAAGACTCTTACGTATAGGAAGGCTGTGATGATGATGATGATGATGATGATGATGATAAAAAAAAATAATAATAAAAAAACCAACAAGAACAACAACAACATCAACAACAACAACAACAACAACGGCGATGAAAGTGACGACAACGTATCGAAACGGTATCGAATGAAATCAATGACAATGCGACTATATACTAATACTCGTTTCATGAAGAGTCTTATAGAGAAAATGATTAGTCTTCTAGATGTGAAAAATTCGGGTTAACGATTCGCGTTAGCCACTTACCTTTCTGATTTTCACCATGGTAACTACTCGCGGGAATTTTCAAATACGGACAAGGAAAGTTTAAATCAGAGGGTATAACAAAATGAACAAATAAGAAAATATATCTCACTCGAATTTCTGTCGAATGCCGAGTCAATTTCTAGTGATGTAATAGCTTAGATATGCATGCATGATAATATGACAAGTAATGTTCGCGAAATGATTTCTCACCTTGCACACGTTCGTAGAAGTGGTTATTTCACTTTTCATGTTATTTTGATTGTACTGTTGATGAGGACTGTAACTATCGTCAACATCCGTACTTTCGAACGCCTGGGGGAAAGTATTACCGCTACTAACAACATTGCCATCTTCGTGTTCGACCACCGTTGGCATAGGCGTCGCATTTTCCCAAACTTTCTTTACCGATGCGATCTTTAAATTGAGCTCCGCAGTGGAGGGCGAAATAGTACTTTGGCCAGCAGCCATGTGCATGGAGCGTGTCATTCCTAAGCTTTTGCTCTTGTCATCCGTCAATTGCGACAGATCCGAATCGAAGGTGAAGTCCAATTTCATGTCGGCGTTATCTTCGTTTTTGTTAAAGGAGAGAGGCATCTGAATCGGTTCTTGACTCTTGTCTTTCATCAAATCGTTTGGTTTATTTGAAAACGCGACAGGGAGGCTTTGTTGTTGTTGCTGTTGTTGTTGTTGCTGCTGCTGCTGTTGCTGTTGCTGCATAGAGGTCGCGTTACCTTCCTCTTCCAAATCCGCGCGTTTTTCAACGCGCTGCTGTTGAGTTTTTATGTGATTCGGAAACTTGGTCTTCACCGCCAGGTCGGAAGGACCAGCCTTGGTAGTTTTCGAATAATTTGTGTTCTCGAAAATTAACGTTTGCACTGGAGGTGAAGAAACATCGGAAACAGAATTCTTTTCCACGAGCTGCTCTTTTAAACTCTTCCCGGATTTTTCACCGTTCGGTGAATTTCGTTGACTGCTATTTCCAGAATTTGCTTGCTCGTTTGCTTCGTGACTGTGATCATTTTGCGTAGACAAGCCTGGCATTAATTGAATGTCCGTAGGAACAGCCGATGGGGAATTCGATCGTAGCTGGCTCGTTGTAAACGGTTTATCCCAAGCATTAACGGATGGCGGAGGGGCAGGACCGCTCGACGAATCTTTGCCATAGCTGTTGTTCGAGGGGTTGACCTTGTTCGAATCGTTCGTCTCCGTTGGGCACATCTGCTGTTGTTGTTGTTGCTGCTTCGATAAACGCTGTCTCTGGAGTCTAGGAGGAAGTTTTTGACTTCTCTGAGCTCTGTCGTACTGTTTTTGCAACATATTTGCAGGTTGTAGAATCGATTGACTCAAGTGAGGTGGTATATTTTGCACCTGTTGCAAAGAAGTCGGTTGCGAGCCGTTCGCTTTCGATTTCGAACGATCGCGTTCTCTATCTTTTTCTTTCTCGCGTTTAATGGGCTTCGATTCTTCCTTTTGGCTATGTCTAGACTCCTTCACGTTTTTCTTCGAACGAACTTCTTGAAAACCATCCGAATCGACCTTATCTTCCGTAACAGTGGATCCATCCTCGGTACAATTATTCGTTTCTATTTCACATTCGATCGTCGTCTTCTTTTCTTTGATCTGTGACTTTTTGTTGATATCGTTGAGAGCTTGACTGACCAAATTCGGGTCGGTCAATTTAATTTCGTCTATACGATTTACCGTGCTTTCTTTTATCGTCGACTTGTTCAAAATCGTTGAATTATTTCCAGAAGTTTGACTTCTCGATCTTCCGTTCTGAACTTGAGCGGTTTGCATCAGCGGCGGAATGCTAGAAGAATGACTTTTCTGGTTGCTGAAATCCAAATTTTGCAAGTTTCGCTTTTCCGCGCCAGGTGCTCGAGACGTTGCATTGGAAGACTTTAAATTCTTTTCACGGTGTTCACGATTATTTCCGGTCTGCTCGTTCCTCCGAGAATGTATGTTCGATCCGAGAGCGTTCAAACTGCTACCCGAACCTACGCGCCCAGCAAACTGTTTGGTGCGACTGCTACGAGACTCTTTGTGGTCTTCCACGTGTTCTTCGCTGTTCTCCGACGTGGTTTCCCAATCTTCGTTTCCTACGTCCGAAGAGGTTTGTTTCAACACGTTGCTGCTACTCCCGCGATAACGTGGTTCGCGATTGTCTCTACCCTACAAATACAGAACGAGTTTACACATAAATCGATCGAATCCGTTGAATAATGAATGCGATGGAATGAAAAGTACTGGGTCGCGTTTCTTTGACAGGGAATGATCTTTCGGAATCTGGGTTATCGATATGCAAGCATTTATTTTATCGTTGACTTTTATGTTTAGATCTATCGCAATATCCGTGTTATATTTACACCGGCCAGAATTTCAAGACTTACCCTTCTGCTACCGCTGCGAGTTCTCTTCGAGCGCGATTCTTCTTTACGGACTTGTACCTTTTGAGAAGTAACGTTATTGCTCGCGTGATTAACGTCTTGCTGCTTGTTGCAAGGTTGTTGGGTCTGTTGAGACTGCTGGGAGGACTGTTGAGTCGGGGACTTGGCACGTTTCCCGGTTATTCCAGCGGTGAGTGCCTGTTGCTTCGCTATAATTTTATCGTCGGTAGACTCGACCTGCGAGGACACCAGGGAATTCGATTCCTTTTCCGGAGTAGGTGTCGGCGGATTCTGTCGCGTGGGATTTGGTTTTTCATCGGAACTGCGTTCGGATGAGAAAGGGCTCTTACTGGACGGTGGTCCGTATCCTTCCATACGGCTGCCGGTACTGGTCGCGCTTCGAATTCGAAAACTGCCTCGACCACGACGAGAAGGTTCGCCCGATGGGGCAAATCCTTCGCGGCTGGATTTGCTGTCGTAAGCTCGCTTCTCGCTACGTTGCGACTGAGAATAATCGGCTCGTTTCTCGTCTCTGCCGGATACCTCGCGATTACGTTCCTCTTTTTCAGCCTTCTGGCTTGGTTTCGGCGACCTGACCGATTTCTTCTCTTCCTTGCCAGATTCGGTGGAACAAGATACCTCGTCGGCGCTATTTTCCGAATCGGTATGTCTATACGAACCGCTTCTAGCCGATGCTGGTCTGCCAGCAGTCCTAGAGCCACCTCTTCGTCCTCTCGTCTCCGAACCACGCCAACCTCGAGTGTACACGCTACAAGTACTTCCCCACTGGCGCCCTCCACGAGAATCACGGCCTCTAGAATTCGATCCTCCGCTGCTAGTTCGATTTCGAATACTTTTCTCTCGCTTCTCTTCTTTCGCCAGTTGCTCCGTCGCGTCTTCGTTCATAGTATCCTCCCTTTTGTCCAGGCTTAACTTGTCGAAACTCTGTTTTAAATCGTCCGCGTCCTTCTCGTTTTTCATAGGCTCTAATGTTTTTTCTTCTTCTTTCTCGAACGTCGGAGAAACAGCATCGGCCCATGCTTTCGGTGAATTGTCACCCCTTTCCATTGTTCTATTATTATCGTTTGCTCGTTCGGCTTTTCTGCTCCAAATATCCGGTTCTTTCTTAGTTTCCGCGGAAGGCTCCTTTACCTGATCCTTCTTATCTTGTTCGGAACTAGCTCGTTTTAATTGAGTTAAATTACGTTTTTCACTTTTCAATTCGTCCGCCTCGATTCTCTCTTTCGTCACGGGTCCGAGAGGCTGTCTCCTATCCCTTTCTCGTTCTCGTTCCCGGGTATCCTCGTGATACGTATCACGCTTATTTTCTTCGTAGTCGGCAACTTCGTTCACCCATGAACTGCAATCGCGCAACTTGTGCGAATCATCTTCGCGTAGAGACGTCTTCGATTCGCGAGAAGCACGACTGTCGCGAGAGTCTGGTCTTTGTGGACGTTCGTTACGTTCCATTCGGTCTTCTCGTTGAGTATCGCGACGATTATCGATCGATCTGTCTTGTATGACACGTTCCTCGCGCCACTCCGTACTTTCCGATCTTTCTCTCTGATCGCGGTCTCGTTCACGCTCACGCTCGCGATCACGATCTCGTTCGCGGTCGCGGTCACGTTCCCGTTCCCTTTCCCGTTCCCGTTCCCGTTCCCGTTCACGCTCACGTTCACGATCATCGAAAGAGTCCTACGAACAGACACAGATTTTAGATTAAAATACATGGATGCGTGAATTGCTATTAAAAGATAACGTCGAAAAATAATTGTATCTAGCGTTAAATGAAAAAAAAAAAAAAAAAAAAAAAAAAACAAAAAAAAGAAAAGAGAAGAGAAAAAAAACACTTTTCTATACAAGTGTTAAAAATACACATTTTTCGACATTGTTCTTCAATTTATAGATCAACGATACAAAATGATCGATACCTTCAAATAATTGTCGTACTCCTTCTTAACTTTGTTATCCCTTTCTCTGTTTTCCCTCGCGTCTCGGTTATCCCTACTCGCTCGACTATCGCGAACATCTCGACTTTCTCTGACCTCTCTCGATTCTAGATTGTCCTTTGAGTCTCGATCTTTATCATCGAAATATCTTTCACGCTCCCAGGAATCGCGAGAATGCCCATCCTCGTAGTCATGTTCTCTATAGTTGCGGATAAAGTCGTCGTAAGGTCGTCGGCCATCATAAGGTCGATGCGAGGAGTGACGATATCGATCGTCTCGGAGAAGCGGTCCACGATAATCTCGAGACGGAGGTCGATCGTCGTCCATGGAAGTAGAAATATCGGAATCTGTTCTACTCCGACGTTGCGACGGGGCACCGCTATGCGACGGTTTCAAGCTGTTGTCTACTAATACAAGTTTTATTGAATACGTGACAAGTGTTACTCGCAATAATAACGATTATCATCGCAATTAGTCCAACTAAGTATATTCAAAGCTACTTACTTAAGGAGTTATGACTATGAGGCCATCTACCAGGTTCGTATTGCTGGGAGAATGAGACAGATTGGGCTGACGACCTTTCGGTGTTAGGCGAAATACGATTGAAACCAGCATTGCCTCTCTCCGCTTGTTGTTTTTGAAAACGTGGCGGTAAATTGTTTTGAAAATGACGCGAGAACCCTAAATGTTCGCGATCCCTTGTGTCTCTTTGATCACGATCCCGATCCCGATCCCGATCGCGATCGCGATCACGTTCGCGTTCACGATCGCGGTCACGGTCGCGATCGCGTTCCCTTTCGCGCTCGTTACGCGCTGTATTATCTTGTCTCATAAAATTCTGCCGGTCGCTTTGTCGGAAATCTGACATTAGCTGATCGCGAGAGTCTCTGCCATACTTAGAACCGTCTCTATTTTCGCGCGAGTCGCGAACCAAAGACTTTTCGTCTTTACCCTCGGAAGATACAGTGCAAGATCGTTCTCGTTCTCTATTCTCCCTTTCGCGCTCCCATTCGGG
This sequence comes from Hylaeus anthracinus, assembly GCF_026225885.1. Taxonomy (NCBI): domain Eukaryota; kingdom Metazoa; phylum Arthropoda; class Insecta; order Hymenoptera; family Colletidae; genus Hylaeus; species Hylaeus anthracinus. The sequence continues at coordinate 15,142,911 of NW_026534349.1, forward strand.
AACCGGAATCGGAACAGGTGGAACACTTATCAAACCTTTCGGTTCGTTTGATTGCCCACGTTCCTCTTCTTTATACTTGGCGTGTTTCTCTTTTAACTTGTGCTGCATATCCTGCAGTTTCTTAGCTGCGGCTTGCCTACTCGATTCCTCGAACATTTTTTCTACCTCCTCTTTGCGTTGTTGGGCACGCTCGGCAACAGACGCAACCTCCACTCTTACTACTCTGCGTCTCTCGTTCCATCCTTCATCGTCTTCCACGCCTGTTTTCAAGGTAAACAAGCGACCAGTAAATATACAAATGTAGTATATGAATATACATATATAATGTAGCGCATACAGGGTACTTAATCTTTTGGTGGTAAATATTTTAAGAGATAGCTTGAGAACAAAGGTATTGTAAAAACACACTTCAAGACTTTTTGATAAATATCCGATTAAGAAGGTATAGAACTTTAAAAAACGATATATAAGTATCCAGTAAATGTATTATATTAAGATATTCTTACCTCTCAAAGAATGCACCGAGTGTAGTTGCGACTGACCGCTGTAATTGCCAGAGCCATTTGATCCACGGTAATCGCGAGGTAAAGAGCTTTGAGTCCATGGCCGATGAGTCGGTTGATCTCGTGATTCTTTGGAATCTCGATTATCATGATTATCACGGTTATCCCCCCTAGTTTTATCTCTATCTTCTGGTAAATTTTCTTCGTTTTTCTCTTCTTTACTATCTTTCCTTTCATCTTTCTTAGATGGTTCGAGATCGCCTTCGTCGTCGCTAAACGTAAGCTTTTTATTATAATCGATGTCATCGTGTGCCGCCCAACCGGCGTCGCGAGAAATGTCGTCCATTCGTGTAAGATCCTCTTCTTTGATAATTGGTCGGGTAATAATTTCTTCTTCCGGAACGCGGTCGCGTTCCTGTTGACGGGAAGGCGGAGGAGGGAATCGTTCCGAGGAATAATTAACTCGCGGTCTAGCGGCCGTAGCGGGACCAGTGTTCGCTGGAAACTGCGAAGGCAACCCACCAGAAAAGTTTCCTCGATACATCTAAATTTGTTCGAAAACGTTGAAAAAAAAAAAAAAAAAAAAAACAGATGCTCATGTCTAGTCGTTCAAAATACAAATAAAACTGATAATAGAACTCACGAATGGAGGAATAAGTCCTCTGTAGTGATGTAGATTTTGACCAACTTGCTGAGAACCAGAATTCAAAGCATTCTGATTATTCGAAGCATTATGAGGGCCTCCCTGGGCCATAGCCATGTTGGGAGATTGGGCCAAGTTCTGTCGTCCGCCGCCAGACATGTCGGCATGTCCTCCCGGTGCAGCAATGTTCAACGGGGGGGCCTGGACCCCTGAAGTGGTCCCACTTCCGGGACCAGCAGTTCCTAATCCTGCACCACTGGGTGTACGACTTCCACCTTGTATCCAACTTCCTTCTGCTAATAAATAAGTCGGTGATACCTCAGTTCGCGTTACTATGAAGTTTACGTATACATGCATACATAGACGCATGTAATAAAAAAGAATAGTATGCGCTTTCGAATTAACGCTTACTTTGTGGTCTTAAACTTGGCCCGGGTCCGTACTGCGCACTTATTTCTCGATTTGTCGATTGCTGTTGTTGCATATGTGGTTGACCTCCTGACGCAGCGCCTAATCGTTGATAAGCAAAACAATAAGACGAATGACTTTTTACACAATATTACTATAATCCTTTGTTTTCTTTTCGCCTTTTTATTATATTCGATTAATAAATGATACACAAATATAATATATATATATATATTACATGGGTATTACATACCATCCGGTCCGGATCTGGTCATTATCGCACTCCATGTTTTGTTGTTTGCATCGGAAGAATACGAAGGCTGAGAAATGTTTTGTTGTCCTGGGAGTAAAGGATGCAGCGATGTTGTTACGGCAGTTCCCGCTACACATTGCGCGGATGAAGAATTTGACTGTTGATAAAACGATTAAATTCATTATTAAGACTCCTTAATCGTTAAAAAAATACATGGATTATGCAAGCGAGGGTAAAAGCTGCAAGCATAAGTATCGTCTGTCGTATATTAGACGTTGTATTAAAAATTGCTCGCAGCTTTGAACATATACAATTAGAAAATTTACAGTAGCTGTATCCGATGAAGTTATAGCAGTTGTAGTTGTAGCAGTAGTAGTTGTCGCTGTCGAATCTTTGGTAGTAGCCCAGCCACTCCCTCCGCTTGGTACAAGGCTGACAGCTGGGTCGTTACTACTATGTTCGCTTTTCAGACTAGGCAGATTAGCAGGAGGTCGTCGTGCCGAAGGCACCTTTCCAAGACTTTGCATTCCATGTTTGCGCGGTAATGTATTTTTCTGTTGATGTTGTTCCAAAGATTCTCCCTGTAACCATAATAAATCAGATAACGCTTTCAATTGTCTTGTTTTTTAATCGAGAAAATGTTTGCATCGATAATCAAATATAAATAAATACAAATTACAAAAGTGAAGAAATCTAAGGCTAAAATGAAGGATAAACCGAACTACTCGACCAACTTACCCTATACTCCCGATACAAGCTATTGATATCTAATGATTGGAACTTGGATTTTCCTTTCTCCCCCTTCGACACAAGCCCTGGCAGAGTAGACATGCTGTCTGCAGGCAACCATTTAGTACCAATCAGACCCAAAGAACGAACCCTTTGTCTGAAATCATAATATATTTTTTTTCTTTCTTGAGTCTGTATTTATTTAATTAGTAAAAAACACAAAATATATACGTTTTGTCTAGCCATAGTAATACAGGTAACACAAAACGATATTTTCCAGGTACTTAATTTAAAAAATAAAATACAAAAAACTGAATTGTCCATCTTTCGATCTACCTTGTGTCACGGTTTAATAACTATCAGAACCTTTTCTTAAACAACACAGAGCTCATAACTTTTTATAGTACGTATAGAAGAGAACATTTATAAACACGCAAAAGTAAATAATAATCGTATTTATAACATGAAAATCGTATACGTATACAGGCGAGACTAGACGAGACGCGCTCGCGCGCACACGCACGCAACAAAAGCACCGACAGCTCAAGTATGCAACTAAAATCTGGTGAAAACTGGTATAATTATCGACGAAAAAACGAGAAATAACGGTTGTTAAATAGGTAAAAATCATGTAAAAATGAAATCGTCGAACGTAAATGTTACAGTAGCAACGAAAATTGGCGAAAACAATTACACGAAACTTGAGAGTAACGCTTACATACGACGAACTATACAACAAGAAGGTTGACAAGAACGTTCGATGCGGAAAGCGACCGAGCGAGAGAGCGAGAGAAGCGGGAGCAAGAAAGAAAAAGAGAGACAGGGTCGGGGATAGCTTTGTTATGTTGAAAAAATGAAAAAGAGAAACGTAGGCGAAAAGAAAATAACGAAAGGTTCCGAAAGTGTAGGGAAAAGAAAATGGGGAAAAGGTAATCGGTCGAAAAGAAGAGAAACAGTTGGAGCGTAACGTTCCGACCCAACCCCTCGATCGCGATGTCAAAGTCACGAAAATTCAAAACAAAAAGATTCGCGTCGACACAGTCGAAAAATCTGCTTAACCATCAACGATTCGCGGAACAGACAGCTTCGAAATTATAGAAACAACGCGATGAGCGAGCTGATTCGTGAAAAAGCATCCGCGACTGAATGCTCGCAGGACGAAGTTGTATAGCAAGGTTTCCACGTAGAAAAAAAGATTTGGACAAGGAAGCGTATCAAGGAAATAACGACTTACCTTGGTCCGTCCAAATGGGTTTTTAATTCACAAAAGGGTTAATTCCCAGTTAAACTAATTAATGTTCGGATCGCCGCGGATTACAATTGTTACAAGTGTACCGCGCCTGCGAGACACAGATACTTCTTTTCCACAATTCGTCCAAGATGGCGAATGCGCGACTTTCGGCTCTTCTTCCGCGATCAATACAATTACGTCATACAACCAAAGAGAGCCGTTTGCACAGACGCGCCACTCGTCTGGATTTTCTTGTCACTCCGTTTAGATGAGTTTCCCGTTCAGCTTTTTCCCCTCTTATTGTACAAAATATAATATTATTTTCAACTTAAACGACCTTAAATGCGCTTTTTACGAGTTAAACTTATACCACGATACTCGATATGTTTTTTTTACCTAACCGTTACTTATGACGAGAAACGAGCGGAACCACATTCAACAGAAATAAGTGGCGCTGCTTTGATGATTCCTTACCGCTTCGAACCAAAGTCAAATTGATTACAAATACTTTGCTGACGCCTGAATATTACGCCCCATACTTTATTACGCGCGATTCAAATCTCCTCTGTTTTCTTTATTTCTATGTATGCTGTATTTTACGTATATCGTTTCTTTTAAATTTCTTCCAAGAAAATATATGAAGGAATTTCTGAATTGTTTGGGACTAATACACACATTTGATTTCGTTGGTAATTCTATGATATTCAAAATGGCCGACAATATATGTATATCAATCAGTATGTTGCACATGAACGAATATTAAAGTTTTTAATTGATCGGCACGGAATTATGCATCAGACAATGAATTAAGAACGTAAGGGATATTGATAAAAATAAATAACCGTTTTTAATTTAAATAAACTGATACGATTCTACTGAAAATGGTGCATAAATAAATACTAGTTTTATTTGTTATGTTGGGAATGTTTGTATAGGTTTCATACTATTCTATCAAAAATGTGATTGTTTTTCATTTTCAGAGCGTAACTTTGCATACCGACGTCGGAGACATAAAGATAGAATTATTTTGCGAATTGTGTCCGAAAACGTGCGAGGTAACACTTTTTATCTAATTTTTCATAGTACAGATTTATTTAGTATGTTAACTGTAAAATCGTTTATTTTGCAGAATTTTCTAGCTTTGTGCGCTAGTAATTATTATGATGGTTGCTTATTTCACCGAAATATAAAAGGATTTATTGTGCAAACTGGAGATCCCACGCAAAGTGGTAAAGGTGGATCTTCGATATGGAATCGTAAATTTGAAGACGAGTTCAAGGAAGAATTGAAACATAATGCTAGAGGTCTTGTATCAATGGCTAATAACGGTCCGAATACAAACGGTAGTCAATTTTTTATCACATATGGACCCCAACCACATTTAGATCTGAAATATACTTTATTTGGAAAGTAAGCATTCGAATCTTATGATTTACTCTAATATCTAAAGTAATAATTTTAGAAATACTTGAAAAGATTTTTAATTTCAGGGTAATAGACGGCTTAGAAACTCTTGAACAATTAGAAAAATTACCTGTAAATCCAAAAAATTACAAACCGCTTAATGAAACTCGCATAAACAACGTAACTATACATGCTAATCCTTTGGCAGGGTAGTAGATGGTAATAAATTATAACTAAAGATTTCGTTAAATCTTTGGGAATTACGAATTATTTTCATTTTCGTATATTCCCATAAGCCTTTTGTTTCGAGGGTCGAATGGACTACGAAGATAAATATCGGCTGCGTGTCGTTCTCCCATTACTTCAATTTCGTAGCTACCAGTTTCCAGGAATTTCCGTGTCACATTTTCTCCATTTGGATGTTTGATATATCTATTGTTGAAGAATGACAAAGACTTGTAACTGCATTTACATAAATAACTCTATTTTCTTTTATATAATTTTTTATTTACCCATGCCCGATAAAATTTCCATAGCTATATCCTCGTTCTGCTCTTCGTAAGTAGCCAACGAGAGAATTATCTCTGTATATAGCTTCTAAACCCCACATCGGAACAGAGTCGCTAAAAAAAAGAGCAATTATACTATGTAAACACTAGGCATGATAATTGTAAATATTTCTTAACGCACACCTAGTTAGATGGACTTGGACCAGCCTTTTTTTAATTCCATTTTGTCGCGATCGATCGACTGTCAATTTTCCAAGATATCGACCAGTATCGCGACAACTAAAAGCTAATCCAGCTTCCACTGGATTATCATCCGGTCTAAGATCCGAGCCCCACAGGTGATAACCTGTTGGGATCAAATATATTATTGATATTTGACGAATAATACCAATGATTTATATACCTTTTTCACAACTAAGACTGTACATCGCTCTGTATCCAGCAAGTTTTATGTTGTATGGTTTGCCGCAATCCATTAAAGCTGTATAGACTTTTTGACAGGATGATTTTGGAATGTGCAACTCAAAACCAAGTTCGCCAACAAAACTAAGTCTAATCAAGCGCACTACTTCGTTCTTAATTTTGACTAATTTTGTAGTTGACAATTCGAGGCTTTTATCCGAGAGGTCACCTTCTATCAGTGCTTCCAATACCTTTCGACTGTATTGTAAATCGTGTTTTATAAATCACCGAATAAAAAGCTCACGCGATGTAAGTACGTACAGTATGATACCTATTAGGTCCTTGTACAGACAGTAGCCCGATTTGTTCGGTAACATCGTGTAGCGATGCTTCGAATTTATTTTCCTCTATAACTTTGCTCATATGAGCCCAAGTATGATATGCTGATGAACCACTTGAAACTATAATATCATTCGAAATAAACATGAAAACATCGTAAGTCCGATGACTTTGTACAAACTGCGATAGCGTAGTAAAACATACCGATATAGAATGCTTTCTCTTTAAATATTGGATTTACGATTTCGCTAGAACCTGGTTCCATAACTGTAACCGTGCAATCCATTTCTACTCCTCCAGCATGATTAAGCATGCACGTGTAAACTGTTTTGTTGAAATCACAATTTGTGTTTGCTGTAAACAAGTAATCTGCAACTTTTTGTGCATCTGGTCCGCACAGATAGAATTTTCCAAGATAGGACATGTTAAATACAGCAACGTTTCTGCGACAGGCGAGAGCTTCTTCTCGAATCTGTTGGGAATATACGAGTTCTTTGGTAACAATGTCCAGTACATTTTAATATCGAGAACTTACTATTTTATCGTATGGTGAAAGATGAAAACTGTATTCTTTTTCCAATACTGTACGATATTCATAATTTTCATTTTTCGGTTTATTATAGTATCCACCGTAATCATATGGTATAATCTTTAATTTCTTATTTAAATAAAACCATCCAGGTCGCTCCCAACCTTGGCGTTCTTCCATAACAGCACCCTCTTCGATAAGTAACTGCAACGCGTAATTTGTTGCGTAACGATTAGTTTTTAGATACGATGGGTACGTAAAATATTTTTGTAAAATGTATAAATTTTTACATCGTGAAAAGGATCCGTTTTAAGATTCCTGCCACTTAATGGCTCGTCATGCGGAAATACAATGTTGTAATTTTTCGCGTACGCCTCGTGAGCCCTTTCGTTCATCCAAATCATATTGTTTCTTTGCTCTGGAATAAATCTACGAAATAACAGATAAAGCGTACCATTTTTTAGCTATTAATATAGAAAAACTGCTAATGATTTTTAACCTTCTGATATCATAGTTGAACATGTAACTATCTGGTCGGCCATTGATTATCCAACGTACAATTTGTTCTCCGCATCCACCTCCTAACATCATTCCAGCACTGTTATAAGCACAAGAATAAAACAATCCAGAACAGCGGGGATCCTCACCTTTAACGTGCAATCCAAGTTGAATATAATATAGAATTACAAGAAGAAACAATTTTTTTTACGTCATCTTAAATTCGCACCCATAATTGGTTTATGATCAGGCGTGAAACTTTCTGGGCCGCATACCGTACTTTTTATTCCAGTTGTTGATAATTTAGGAATCAATTGGATCATCGAATCTAGGTGTGCATTGAATGTATTCCAATTTAACTCGTACAAGCGGAACGAGAAGTTTGCAGGCGCCTTATGTACAAACATAGAGTACATTGATAATAATTAACACGTGTGAAAATCAGCAAGAAATTTGCTACGTATCTGCTAAACCTGATTCAATGTAAACTTACGGATGGTAGTATAATAGGATTCTGTTCGTAACCACCTATAGCTATCGAGGTACCCTGAATTCGAAAGTATACACTGATATCTGCATCCCTAATGTTTGGAAGATTCTGAACTCCTTCTATTGGTTCCGTAACAATATAAGCATGTTTAATCGGTGTTAAAGGAATATCCATTTCAACCGTATTGGCAACATCTTTGGACCAAGCTCCAGCAGCATTAAGAACAACATCTGTTTTTATAATTCCATACGGTGTTTCGACACCGTAAACTTTTTTCTTATTTAAGACGGTGTCCTTTACGAGTAACTTTGTTACAGGACAATCTTCGATTATCTAAACGATAAAAATAGCTTCTTGTTTCTTTCTTAAATTATCGTCGTTATCGAGATGCGGAAAGTATAAACAAATTTCTACCTGGCAGCCATTATTTTTCGCTGACTTTACTAGAGCGTTTATTAACATACTCGGATCGACGCAACCATCTTCCGAACAGTAAATGGCACCTTGAAAAGCATTCTCATCTAAGATAGGAAATAATTTCTTTGCTTCTCTAGAGGAGATCAGTTCGGCGTCGATACCGAAAGCTTTGGAGCCGGTAATTAATCTTTTATATTCGGCTAATCGTTCCTATTATAAATTATACAGAATGGTTAATAGTGGCAGCAATATACATAAGAGGAAGTAACAGTAAGAGGAAACTGAATTTCACGAATATTCACATTCGAATGAGCGATGAGCAATCCACCGTTGTTTATCCACCCGGGATTGATACCAGTTTCATCTTCTAAAGAGTTTAAAATGCGTTTTGTAACATTCAGTAACTCCATTTCAACATCGTTAGGCCCGCGTATACTCCATATAAGACCTGCGGTGTGCCATGTAGTACCAGATATTAATTTTGATTTATCCAATAGAATGGCATTAACGCCACATTTTCCCAAGTGATAAAGAGCATTACAACCTGCGCTACCACCACCTGGAAATTGTATAAAGTTGCAATTTTACATTACGGACAAAATATTTTATGACTTCCTCAACTTACCTATTACAACAACATCCGCGTGTTCTGGTAGCTGTATCGTAGACGATGAATTTAATGTTCTTGCTCTTACTGATCTGATCGAATTGATGCTGATTTTATTTAACTAGAAACAATTTATCGAAAATTCTGTGAACGTTACCAAAATCAAAAGTAAAATTTGTAAATACCTCATGTTTTATTAGGTGAAACATGCTTCTGTTTTGGGGAAGACAACGCGTATTCACATCGTCCAAGTACCGCAAACGTACGTACACTTTGTCCAGTAGTACAGTTCTGCATATTTTATCGGTTCGACGTTTCTATTTTTTCAACATGCATTATCGAAACTACTGATTAATCTCCTATACTCTTTAACAATGTTTTTCTTACAATGATGTGTATTTGCATGCATAGCACTCGAGAAGCGATGCGCTTGAAATATTAGCTATGACCGATTAAACGTAAGAATATACGATAATGTCTTAAAAATGACTTGTTTTTTGTGTCTTGTGTCAACGACCGACATATCAGTGGATTATTTATTTTAATTTTATCAATTTTCATTAATTTTATTATTTATTTAATTACAATACATTTTGTAACAAATATAATAAAAATGTAACTGAGTCGTATCTTTGTTGATCATTTTGCGCTTGAAGGAATAAGCGTTTAACTATGATATGATAATGAATTTTTATGTATCATTGAGATATACGTCAAGCAATGCGATAACATTTACTTGTATACACGCATACAAATCATTTCTTTTTTACATATCGGGTGAAAACAATGTTAAAAACGTCGAATTTAATACGAAAAATCATGATATTCGATATATTCTGGTCGAGAATCTAGTTAGAAAGTTTCGCGAAAGCTAGAAAGTATACAAAGCAACGGCAGACATTAGTTTCGGTAGAGTTTATCTCTACGTATAGTACGAACTGTATAGTTAAAATATGATCTATCTTTTAACATCGTTGATTGCTCTTGATGGACACGCTACTAAAAAATACGTCGAACGATATATATTTGTTTCTTTCCTTTAGGCGATTAATGTTCTGTTTTTATTTTATATATGCTTTCAACGCGTCTGGAATAGCACCCTCGCAACGTTGATAGCCGATTTTTACCCTTTTGTATCGAGAAATAAGTTTGCTTTGATTTATTTGTACGCGCATACGTTTGATAAGTTACACGCAAACGACTACGAAAACTAACGTTGCCCTCGTTCCTACCACTTCTCTTTTTAAAGTAGTAGTTTTTTCAATCCGGTGGGGTATAGGACTTTAGGAATTAAATTCAACGCTTTTGCGTTCGGACCTCATTCGAGTCGGATGAATCCAGATATTAACATAAACATGTATATGTATATGTATACACTATACATATATGTATATATAGACATGTACATGTATATTGGGTGATGTTTCTACTCGATCGAATCGTATCTCGTATCTAATAAAAAAAAACGCTAATATCACTATCTCGTTTTTGGTATGCGTATAATATTTTCTACTAATATGGTACGGGGTTCTTATTATTAATAACACAACGTACACGCGAATCGCTGATAAACAACCCATCGCGGGAGATAAATACGTAATATACATCGAGAGGTGTACATCGAAGAAGTTTAACGGAAAATACCAAGGAAAAGATTTTGGTGTCGATTTCGTTAAAGCGAGGTATGCTCTTCGCTGGCGAGACTGTCCATTTCTTCGTCCGAATTGGTGGTGGCTTGAACACGGGCATATTCGTCGGTGTCGATACTTTTGCAAAAATGTATCGCATATTTTAGCTTTTGGCGCAGCACCGGTTTACACGAATACCGTGGCATTTTCAGGAGGAAAAAGCACGTGTAACTTTCGGGTAGAAAGTGATCGGGTGGATTGTACTTGTCCATTACCTGAGAAAGTAGTTCCGGCCACGTTACAACGAGACGTTTCATTTATTTGCGCATAGCTAGGCAACGAAACTATCGAAGAAAATCTTACCTGTAGGACAAAGTCTCTGCCGCGAAAATCGGCAATGGTGCGTGGCAAACGAGTTCTACCCCAAACGAATCGCAGGAACAGAGATCTCTCTTGATTCGAAAACTCTTCCATCACCTCCCAGAACCATTGAATCAGTGGTGCCGATCCTTCGATACCTAATAATTAGTAAGACACGCGGTCAATCGTTATGTTCGTTTGGTTCATATTTTACACGACTGATAATCAAAGGTAAACAACTCGTAGCTCCAAACCTTTGTAAGTTGTAACAGATTTGAGCAAAGTAAGAGGTATGTCTGGACTGCCGCAAACCATCGTTTCCAATTCTGCTCCGCTGAACAATGCCAGGAAAGGTACCGGGATCACTTTCGACATTCCGTCGCGAACGGCAGCCACTTGGGCATCGAACTCGTGCAGTCTATAATTCAATGCCAACCGAACGTACTCGTGCTTATTTGTAGGTGTAATTTTTTGATATCTGTAAAAAAAAAAGGATTAAGAAATGATCGATAGAGGACGCGTTGAACGTTTAACGTCGAAAATTGCTTAGAGAACCGACCAGTGGGATCGTTTACGTACCTATTGGATAGAGGCACATCGCGACCTACAGCCGACGGCGTGGAGAAAGGCATTTCGAGAGTTTGAAATTCCTTCTCATCGGGGTCCATGTCCCGAATGCATAATAATCCTGGAACGTAGTCTCTATCGACTTCGGTTAAATCCGCGGGAGTTAACGGTGTACCCGCCAATTGTTTCCACACAGGTTCCGCCAAGTTCAAGCTCAACGGGCTCCCGGTTCTTATCGCTATTCCCATCAGGATTCCAAGGAATCGGAACATGTTCATATGCAACGGCGAATCGGCCGTCGGATTCAATAGGAAACAATCTCTGTTAGTGCCGTTATCGTCTCGGCCATTTGGAGTCGGTATAAACAACGGCAGGGAACCGTTCTGTAATTCGTCACACATTTCCGCGATACTCTCGCTGTACCCGCCACCGCAATCATCCACGCTCTCCCCTGTTAAGAAACGATAATTCAGTTACTCGTTACTCTTCTCGATTAGGACGGTATAAAATGCATACGTATTCTAAATACGCACCGACGAATTTCACTTTCCAGACCCTATGGGGGAAGAAGAGGACGTCTTGCGTTAATAGAGACATCTTCGAGACCATTTGACCAAAGACTGACTTAATGCCGTCCGGCCCGGCCAATCCACCCTTTCCTCTGGCTCGTTTCACCTGGATTCTATTCAATTCTATGACTGGCCCGTGTTGCTGATCTCTGACCATCGTTGCTTGGACCACTTTACGAAACGTTGCTTCTTTGATGCTGTACACCAACAATGGCGCTAATTTACTCAAGCTTAGGGGTCCAGTGATCGGGAACATCGGCAAACACGGACAAAGTAATTCGGCGAAGTGATGAAGAAGTACCAGCCGGTTGTGCAGTACAGGAAAAGGAAGATCCTTGACCAGATCGTACTCCATCGGCGTAGCGGCAGGCATTCTGCTCTGCGTGGCTTTTATCGTGCTCCACGCTAAAGTATGGGCGCTACCGCAAGCGACTCGCGTTATCTTTTTACCTTGCAACGCGTGGACCAGTCTCGGTCTTTGAAGGGCGCTCGTCGTTCCATCGCCTAATTGACCCTCGTCGTTATCGCCCCAAGTGAAAACTTCACCTTTATCGGAACACGCTACACAATGCAACGAGCCCGTCGCTATGGAGATGATTTTCTTCCCCTGAAGGGATGCCACTTTGCGCGGTCTGCGCACGTGGTCGTCCGTACCGTGACCTAAACGATGGTAATCTCCTTTACCCCTGCACAAAATCGAATTGGTACGTACAATTTCACGGTAAATTGGCCTTACGAACCGAACTAACTTTTATCATAGACCGAAACGTTGTTTTTACGAACATAGAGATGGACGAAACCCTAGGCTACGAATAAATCTGAAGTTTGCCGATATGTTTGTCTCGTTTCCTTCTTTGGAAAATGTTCAAAGGAGGAAACAAGACAAGCATATCAGCAAACTTCGGATTTATTCGAAGCCAAGGGTTTTGCCCATCACTGTACGAATGTAATTTCAACCGTACCATGTGTATATAGCTCCGGATCTCGTTAAAGCCACGGAGAATTGACTACCGCATTCAACTTTAACGACGCCGAGTCCAGCGAGAGATTCAATTTTCATCGGGACCTTGCAACCGTCGCTACCACCTCTGCCCAACTTTCCGTAGTCACCGTCGCCCCAGCTCCAAACGTTGTCGTCGTCGGTAACGCAAAGAGTCTGCGCGTCTCCGCTCCCACAGGCGACGTCGATTACCTTGTAATCCTGCAACGCTTCGATCAATTTCGGCGTCAATTGATCGTCGCTGTCTCCGTGTCCTAAACGTCCATAACGACCTGCAATCCAAGACGGTCGAGTAACTAACTAATCGTCTAATTGTAAGAGATAAGGTTGCACGCAAGTCGCGAAAGAACTTTTGGATGAAATAAACGCCGCGCCGTCACCTTTTCCCCAAGTGTAGAGCCAGCCGGCGCTCGTTATCGCCGCGCTATGATGACCACCGCAAGCTACATCGACGATTTCGGTACCGAGCAGCTCCTCGATCAGTTTCGGTCGGTCGTACGACAACCTGTTGCCGTGACCTAATTTACCGTCGTCGCCCTCGCCCCACGAGTACACGTGTCCTTCGGAACTCAAAGCGAGGCAGTGTTTACCACCGGAATTCACCGCGACCTTCTTGACGAATATGTGTTGAATGGACTCCAACAGAGTCGGTACCATAACAGAGTCCGTTCCTCCGATTCCGAGACGTCCAAGTGCCCCGTAACCTACGAGCAAACGACGAAAACGATTAAAACCACCAAGTATAATTGCCACGGCGTGCAGGTAAGGTAAAAGACGGCTGTGTCCGTGTGTAGGCTCACCGGTTGCATAGACTTTTCCATCAGCAGTGACGGCGAACAAAGTTTGCTCGCCACCGGTGAGCTGGACAGGACGCAACGCGGAGAGACTTTCACAGAGAACAGGTAATTTCACCTTGGCTCCTTCGAGACCGCCCAGCTGACCGCGATGATTGTGACCCCATCCGTAAATCGCCCCGGATCCGTCCCACGGCAACGTCCAATCTTCCGGTCGACGATTCAACCACTGTAGCAACTGTTCGTCGTGTTCCTGCTTGAACAGTTCGTGGTTCTCGTGATCCTTGCTGCTACCCTCTCCAGCCGTGATCATTTCGTTGATGCGCATCATGACACCGTGACAGAACGGTTTAGGAAGCGGTGTTCGATTGACGAGGGACTTGGCGACACGGGCGGACAGGCAGTACCTTCGGAACCAGGACCATTTGTAAATTTCCGAGCAGCACTGCATTCCATCCAATTCGATGTCGCAGGCGAGCGCCACGAGGACCTTGAAGAAATCGCTGTGCATCAACTGTTTCCCTCCCCTGACCAAAGGGTCCTCGTAAGCGTACTGCTTCAGCAGGGCTTGCGGCAGCGAGCCGAGAAGAGAAGACAGAGCGAGGTCCGGTCTAATCGTTGGTCTGGACGTGTAAACAACTTGCAACTTCTTCAGCGCCCACATCCGTTGCTGCGCCGACAGCACGCTCAATTGGCTACATTGAGCCAAGGTTGCAGCGAGACGCGTGGCGACGTTCTTATCCAAATTGATCAGACCGTTGTCCAGCAGACATTCCGTCAAAGCTATAGACGGCTGCGAGAGAACCGCTCTATCAGAGACTAGCTCGTGGGGCGCGTGAGTAGCGAGCACCGGGTACACCGTGAACCGCCATCCCCATCCGTTCACGGATCCGTCTGAAGTAAACCTCCACCTGAGCTCGTCGCCTGGAATTCGGATTTCGCCGGCCCACTCGCTCCACTCTCGACCAGATTTCACGGCCACCACTCTATTGTTTCCATCCATTATCGCCAAAGGGTCGTGCTTTCTTTCGGTGGAGCATCGTCGATCGAACTCGATCCTCAACGCCTCAGCACCAGGAATCCTCACGTGCCCCGTCAACGTGGTCCCGTCTATATACGGATGCAGGCTCTCCTGCATCACCTGTTGCGGTACGTTCTTCCTGTTGTTCGAGTTCGCTACGGTGTCCTCCAACTCCATGATGCAAAGCTCCATTATCATGCTCCGAATGGAATGATTCGTTTTAGCCAACGCGATCAGCACCGATGATATAGTCTCCTTGGCGCCGTCGCATACGCGATTCGCGACGGCCAACTTGAGCAAGTCGACCAGCATCCTGGCGTCGTCCTCCGTCAGCGTCGACGTGAAATCGTCTAAACTCGAGTAACCTGAAATTCCTTCGCCGACCACCTGGGCGTTTGACGTGAGCGTAGCGGCGATCACGCTCATCGCGCTGGTCGACATTTTCGAGGCGCGCGACGACAAGCTCGCCGAACTGGACATCGAGGGGAACATCGCCATCGGGTAGTCCTCGGACTCGGGGCTCATTCTAGGATTGGTTATCAAATTAACTACCTCAGCCGCGTTAGCAGGCGCCTCTCCGCCACCTTGAGCGCTGTCTCCGACGTTCTGATAGACGGTATGCCCTCCGCTGGCGATGCTCGAGTCGCTGACCGCTCCGTCCGATGGTATCTCAGCGACGGCACAGCTGCCACCGCTGGCGGTCTTCATGGTCGAGTGACTTTGCAACGCCGTCACCAACGCGATCCGCGCTTGCATTATACGAAGCGCGTTTATAACGTGTTGCAACGCTTGTTGCTTCGCGACGTTGCTCTCGAGCGACAAGACGATGCTCGAGAGAGAGGGTCTGCTGGTGTTGCGTGGACCGTTACCGGTATTTACCGACGAGGCATCGATTCCGTTGTTACCTGTAGTTGCCGCGTTCCCGTGACCGTGGCTGCTCTTTGAACAGGATGGTGGACAAGTGGTCGTCTCCGCAGCGTTTTTAAATTTCAGCGACGACTGGCCGAGCGGGTCTTTCGCCGTTGGAAACGTGACCGGTTCTTGATTGTTGGCCGGCGGTTGATCGGTGAGAACCCACGCGACGCTGTGGCTCGAGCCGCAAGACACACGATTTACTCTGGTATCGTCGAGCTCGTGCAACAACGACGGCTTCTTGTTGACGATCGTCGAACCGTTGCCCTGTTGACCGTGATCGTTGTCGCCCCAGGCATACACCTGCCCGGTGTCCGTCACCGCCAGACAGTGCAAAGCACCCACAGCCACGTGAACCACCTTCTTTCCGCGCAGTCCGTCCACCAGTGTAGGCTTTCGGACGTGATGGTCGTTGCCGTGGCCTAATCTAAAGTAATCTCCTTTGCCCCAAGTCCACACCTCCCCGTACTTGGTCAACGCGAGCGAGAACTGAGCGCCGCACTCGATTTGCACGACGCCTAGACCGTTGAGACGATCCACGGACAAGGGCGTGTAGCAACCGTCGCTACCTCCGCGGCCGAGTTTCCCAAAGTCTCCGTCGCCCCAGGAGTAAACCGAGCCGTCGGCCGTCAACGCCATCGTCTGAGCATCTCTGCTCCCGCAGGCGACCTGTATCACGCGCTGGCCTACCAACGATTGCACCAACTTCGGTTTCAATTGCGTGCTGGTATCGCCGTGTCCCAACCTTCCGTACTCGCCGAGGCCCCAGGTGTACAGTTCGCCGATGCTCGTTATAGCGGCCGAATGACCGGATCCGCAGGCGATATCACGGATTCTTTTCGATTTCAGAGACTCTATCAATCTCGGTTTGTCCAGAGAGAGACAATTCCCGTGACCTAATTTCCCATCCTCTCCCTCGCCCCAGGAGAACACTTTGCCGTCCTGGGTGAGCGCCAGGGCGTGCTTTCCCCCAGAATGTACCGCTACCTTTTTTATCACGTACTGACTCAAGAACGGAATAGGCTTTGGCTCGCATACGTTGCTGTCGTTGCCGAGGCCGAGTCTGCCGTTCGTACCTTCTCCGCAAGCGAACAGTTTCCCATCTTGGCTAACGACGAACAGGGTCTTGCTACCGCCGGCG
The DNA here is from genome assembly GCF_026225885.1 of Hylaeus anthracinus. Taxonomy (NCBI): domain Eukaryota; kingdom Metazoa; phylum Arthropoda; class Insecta; order Hymenoptera; family Colletidae; genus Hylaeus; species Hylaeus anthracinus. The sequence goes on from NW_026534349.1 coordinate 15,159,865, forward strand.
ATGTGCACGGGTTTCAATTTCGATAGAATTTCGCTATAAACGGGAAGCTTGATCTTCGATCCCTTCAGTCCGCCCAGCTGATCCTTGTCGTTTAAGCCCCAGACGTAAACGGCCGAGTGCTGCGGAGCCTCCGTTCCACGCTGAGAGCTCATCTGCTCTTGAACGATCTCCCAGTCCGATGCTAGAAAAGAAACGGAGGTCGCCAACTGATTCTCGAATACCATTCTCTTACCGATTATCTTCAATGCGTGGATCTTGCAGTCTATGCCGCCGTTTCGACATTGCTTTATCGTGATCTCGATGCAAGGATAATAGACTTTCAGATCCTGCAAGAGGAGGACGCTGGTGTCGGTGTTGCGTACGCTGATGGTCTCCAACTCGGTCAGATTGTTGAACGAGTAACCGACGTTTACCGCGATCAACGACGGCATGTAGCTACTGTCTTTCGGATTCACGATGATCTTCAACGAGTGTACAAGAATCCCTGGCAACATTTCCAGCCGGATCCAGTGCTTGCCCTGAGAGCCGCAACTTTGCCAGTACTGTCCGGACTGGTCGACGAGCCGAGTCGCCCAACTTTCTCGCGAGGACACGCTCAACGTGCGAATACACTTGTACCAGTCGTCGATCAGCGACGATTCCGCGTGATCTTGCCTGTGATACTTGCCAGGTTTGCCAGCGTAGACCGCGGCCGAGCCTGGCTCGGCGATTCGATTGAATCCGTGTCGGTGATAACGTTTCGTGTAGAAGCAGTTCTCGCACAGGTTGTAGTGCTCGCAATACTTGCACTTGAACCTCGGACCGGATATAGGCAACACGTGGCAAGAATTGCAAGCGACCGAGTGATGGCAGGACGGCACTCTTTCCATTTCTACAGCGCAACCGGTCCAGCCGCTCTGTTGAGGAAAATCGACGGACACGTCCTTTCCGTTGTTTATCACGCCGGTGACGATCCCCACGCTTTGATGATTCACCGATCCCCATTTGTACTTGGGCACGGTTACGGACGCCTTCACTCTCACCTTGTCGCCGATCTTCAGCTCGACGGGACCCGTTATCGTCGGCGGATGGCCCAGCAGCTCGATGTGAATAAATCTCACCCAATATGTGCCGCCTTTGCGCTGCCACGCGACTTGAACGTTCAGATCGTGCAAACCTTCCGGGTCGATTTTTATCACCTGGCCAACGTCTCCGTACTCCACTTCCTCGTAACTTTTGCAACACCTCACCAGCATCCCTGGAATCAGATTGTCACGCACGTAAATCGCGTATTCGTCGACGGACAAAAAGTCGGATCGTTTCATGTAATTGGGCGGCATCATCGAGGAGACGGGGTCGTGAGTAGACGGGGAGTCGTCCATGTTTTCGCTGGTCGAGTCCTCGAGGTCCGACGAGCCGTACACGCTCGAGAGCGTTTCGCTGTGACTCAGCGTTACGTCGGGATTCTCTATGAGCCAAGCTACCACGCTTTCCGCGGTCACGAACCCAACGTTGGTGCTCAAACTTTTTATCGCGAACTCGACGCTCTTCTTCGGGAATCCCATCTCCGTGAATCGCGCTACCAACGGGCTCATAGGCGGCGGAGAGGATCTCCTTCCGTTGCTCCTGCAGTGTTTCTTCTGGCTGGACGTTAACGACACCAGCGAACAATCCGACGCGGGTGACTCTGGTTCCGAGGAGCGAGCAGCGCGTTGAATAGGAGAGTGTCTCAGCTCGCTGGCTAAATATTGAGAGACCGCCAAAGCGGCTTCTTCCAATTCCTTTCGTTTAAATATAGGCTTCAACGGTTGCGGTCTCGTAGCTCGAACCAGCATCTCCTGGAATAGGGTCACGCGTCTGTCGCGAAAATCGTCCCCGTCGTCGACGACGTTATCGTTTTCGCAGTCGCCGTCGTTGATGGCGTTGTCGTTGCCGTTGGCGGCATCGCCACCCCAACTTTTCAACTCGATTTCACGGCTGATGATTATTTCGTCGTTGTAGTAGTCGATGTAGTTATTGTCGTCGTCGTCGTCGTCGTCATCGTCGTCGTCGTCCTCCTCGTCGGCGACGGCAGCGGCAGCGACAACAGCGGCATCGTCGTCGTTGTCGTTATTGTCGTCGTCTTCTTCTTCGTCTTCGACGCCGTTGCTACCGCAGCCGAGACCGTTGTCGTCGCCGCAACCACCGATGTCGTCGTCGTTCGCGTTTCCGTCGTTGTTTCTATTTATCGTGTATCTCAATACTTTTCTCAATTTAGTCTGATGATCCAAAAGCGTCTTTCCAGCGTTCAACGCGGCGAGCTGTTGCTGTTGATTCCGTAAAATGGACGCGTTCACCACGCCGGCTATCACAGGCATACCGTTCGGCCTCTTGTCCATTCCGCGATGGCCCAGCAACAAATTCGCCCAAGTGGACAAGAAAGAGTCGGGCATAGGCATCCGATCCAAACGAAATCTTTCGCCGAGATGTTTCACCGCGAAGAACGGAACTATTTTCCGCGCGTCGCTGTCGTGCATCTGTACGAGGATCTTCGAATGCTTGGTGAATTTGCATATGGTACCTACTTGTCCGTCGACGTCGACCAAACCACCGATCCTCGGTCTGTCGTCGAGGCCTCCCACGACGATCAAAGCAGCCATCACCGTTTGTTGAATATTCGCGCTGTTCTCCCCCCCGTTCTCGTTCACTTGTATGTGAAACAACGGGCCGTCGCTGAAAAGATCGGAAGCCAGAAATAATTTAGCTGCTAGAAACGCGTTCAACGTCGCGTTCCATTTCGGGAGCGTGTGCAAATATCGGATAAGAGAGACGAGCTCCTCGACGATCGTGGAACTGTGGGAGGCAGTGAGCGACACGCGACATTTGTCGGAGTAAAGTTCTGTCGACGAGCCGAGGTCGGAGGCCAGCGCGATGTGTCCCAATATGCGAAAGGTTTTCTCGAGAAAAGGTATCGTGTTGGGATTGTCGGCCGACCAAGACGGTAAAACGGCCGCCAGCAAGCGCACGGACATGATCTGCTCCTCCAAATTCGGGTCATCCTCCTCGGCGATCACGGACAGGAGAAAATCGATCCACGTTTTGGTGTTGAGAGATTTGCAGAGTTCCGAGGACTTGGCGATCGCTCTCAACAGACTAAGAGTGGCCCAGGTTACGTGATGTTCCCTCGATAGTTGCGAGTGCGAGTTGTGGCCAGGCTTTTGCGCGGACGACGTTACACCGCGTAAAACCGATGCGAGTATCTTTATAGCGGAAGGAGCTACCTTGTCGGCTTCTAGGCCGCAGCAAAGCAAAATGATGCGAAGAACGGTGACGGAGGCGGACTTTAGGCAAGTAGTCGGATGTATATCCCCGAGCGTATCGGTTCGTTTCTCAATTTTTCCTTTAGCGGCGTCAACCGGCGAATCCACGTCGGAATCGGTCTCCGGCGGAGTTGGTGGCTCAGCCAGCTTCAAATCATACTTGTCTTCTTTACCCATACGATACGAGTTGGTTGAACCGTTATCCCATTGCACTCGGATCCAGCCATCGTCGCCGAGCTCTCCGATCACTCGACCCTCGCCTGGCGGCGGTCCGTCCTGATCGCCCCATTTCCAATCAACGCCGCGAACCACTCTCGTCCCGATTTTCATCAGGGCCGCCAATTCCATACCGCTCAGTTGAACACTCGGTGGTTTGCTCTTCTCCAAATTGTCCTCGTATATGGCTATCGCGTCTTTCGTTTTCGATTCGTCTACCACACCCGCGGACACCGTGGGTCCGATCTGTCTGAGCAACGTTAAAATGCTCGATATCGTGCCCGAGTTGATCAGCAATCCAATCTCGTTCGCGTGCTGGTAGTTGGTCAGCATTCCCAGTATCGTCAACAAGAACCTGGCTCTCGGCAACTTTCGCAGCCATGTATACGTTCCCTGATTCAAGCTGCTCTTGTCGCTAACTTTCGGTTTGCTCGGCAGCTCCGCTTGAACGACGTACGCCCGCAAAGCTTCCACGGCCCACGACGTCACCTCTGCCTCGGCCAAGATGATTCTCGACTTTTGATAAGGCGTTACCAACTGAATGTTCTTCAGACAGTGCGTTATACCGTCGTTTAGATATTTATTCTCGTGCGACAAGCCGAGCCAACCGTTGAGCAACGAGTACTTGACCGACGTTATCAAGCAATCTTTCTTCAGCAATTGTTGCATCATCAGGATCCCCTGCTCGCGTAACTTGACGCGCTGCATTTGACAATACATGGCTCGACGTAGGGTCTCGACGACCCCGCCGTCCTCCGTTACCACAAAGTTTATGATATTCGTCATCAAATCGCTCGAATCTATGTTCAAGGTTCGTTGCTTCACCCTTTCGGTTATCTTGGCGATCGTATTCCTCGTGTCCGACATGGTCTCGAGTTTCGGAGAGGCAGCGGCCGCGGCCGCGATCGGCGGCGGTCTGACCTCTTTCGGCGTCGTATCCTCGTCGGACTTGGCTTTGATTCGCGCGTTTTGTATCGAGGCGTTCACGATGTCTTCCGGTTTGCTCGGTGATCCTCTGTTCCTTCGGACGTCTCTTATAATCGTTCTAACGATCTTCTTGAACCTGGGAACCGTGTGCAACAGCTTCAAATCCTGCAATCCTTTTATCTCGTAACTGGTCGCCGATCTTACCTCGTGAAGAAGAAATCTGCACTTCTCCTGCGCCGGGGCGCACACCTCTTTGTAGCTTCTGTTCTGCTGTTGCCTGATACGTATCAAATTCCATTTGATTCGATGTATCGCTCTGACCATGTCGGCCAACGGTTTCGTGAGCTTCGCGTTGTTGTCGTTTCCCGTTTCCTGGTCGATCAACGCGATCGCCTGATGACCCAACGCCAAGTGCTTTATGATAACCGCCATTAAAAGACGGCTAACCTCTTCCACCGGGTGATCGCCGACGAACTCGGTGTGCGCCAACAGATTGTTGGCCTTCGTGTATTTGTCGATTATCGTTAAAAAAGAATGAACCTGCGCGTCGGTTTTATGAGTCTCGGCCAACGCGTAAATGAACGCCGTGACGCGATCGTCCCTCTCTTTTTGCGGTTCGTTCTTGGTCCGCGCGGGAAGAGGCGGTTCCGTCGGCGAGTTCGCCGCCGTCGAAGTGTTGCTTCTCGCCTCCCCTTTCTCCTCCTCGTAAGGATTCGGTGGCTGCAAAATTTGCAATCCTCCTCTCAAGAAGTTCGCGTTCAACCAAACGCCGGCTTCCTCTTCCGCCGGCTGCAACGGCGAGCTTTGCCGCATCCTGTGAGCGTGCAATCCCAAGAGAAAACCGAGGGCTCTCTCCGTGTCGATCAGAGACGAGCACACGTCCGTGACGTCGATCGTGATTTCCGTGTTCTCCGGGTCGGAGTTACAGTAATGACCGACGAAGTAAGAATCCATCATGGATCGTGGTGGTAGGTGACCGCGAACTGCGACCTGATTCGTTTGGTTTTGGTCCCAGCCAGCCACGGTTTTCTGCAGACCCTCCAACGAATTCCCGCCGATCGCTATCGTATCGAGTCGAACGTCTTGTACGTCCTGAACGTCGTACACGTTGTTGTTCACCACCACCCAAAGGCCGCCGTCGCGATTATGATTCTCGAGATCGGCCCAACGAATAACGGACGGCTCGTCCGATATCGAGATCTTGGTGCCGTGCTGCGGAGCTATGATACCCGGCCAGGACAGATCGTCCGCCTCGTTTTTCTCGATCGTCGGCATCAGCTTGTTGAACTGATCGAGAGCGTCCAGCATCGGAGTCATTACTTCCATCCAGTTCATACCGAGCAGCAACATCGGATAGTCTACCTGCAACAATATCAGACACGTAACCAGCTCGGGGAGCAAAACGTTTACGATGTCGCCCCTTAGAACGGTGACGACGAAAACGAACTGTTTGACGCTCGCGTTCGCCAACTCGGCCGCCGATGACATTATCTCGGTCACGTGAACGGAAATTTGCGATATGTACTTCTTTAAAAGCGATTCAGCACCGAGCATCTCCTGGTCGCCGCACAAGTTTTCCGTTCTGGATTCGTTGATGCACTCGTAAACGCGAGCGACCAGTAACCGTTGAAACTTTAGCAGCAGATTCAGGCTGGGAGAGCTATCGCTCCTTTGCTGCGATTCCTCCTGGCGGACCACCTGTTCCGTCCAGCCCTGCTGTAGCCTGGACTGCGTAATACAGGTGCCGTTTTTTATCAACTGTTTCACCAGCTGCAACAGAGATATGGTCGCATTATTCTTCTCAGAGTTCAGTTCCTTGGCTTGTTTCGCATCGCTGGATTTGCACGTGTTCTTCGCCACGAGAAACTCGTTCTCGTCGGCTACGTTGCTCGTTTCCGCTTTCATCGCTGTCTTGAGCGCCAATTCCAGGCCACCGTCCGCCATCAAACTGGAAACCAACAAATCCGCCATAAACTGTTGACCGTTGCTAGTGTTCGTTTGATCCAAGTTCCCGTTCGCTTTCGACAAGAAATTCGGCAGCGTCTTTGCCCGTTCGTTCGCCGTGGGCAACAGAATGCTCCAACCGGTTTGCAAGACGGCCTGCGCTGCCTCCTGAATCGTCGCCAAAATTCCTGTACTGCTCGCGAGCGTCACGCATCGTTGTTTCAAAGAATTTAACAACGGAGTACCGGCGAGTCCGACGTACTTGCCATCGACGTTATGCGCTACCATCGTATGGAGCTGCAATCGAATCAAATTCAAGGTGGCCACCGCCAAACATTCTCGATCCTGGGTAGGCGGCCGTGTCCCCGGCAATCCTTCGCAGCCGTGGCCCAACAAAGTATCCAGCTGTCGAAAGGTGTCTTCGCAAATGTCCACGACGAACGCCACTCTGCTGGCAACCGGCCAAGCCGACGGAGTAGTAGAGTTTGACCACGCGAAACTCTGTGCCGGGCCACACGTTAAACCGATCGGATTCTTTCCGGACAAGCTAGGGCACAGAGTAGGCTCAGGCACGACCGTATCCAACGCCGGGTCGATTCGGCCGTTATCGTTCATCCCCCATCCGTACACCAACTGATCCTCCGTTAACGCGAGAACGTGCCAGCTTCCCACGTACAATTCCTTTACCTTTTTCCCTTTCAGCGCATCGATTACTTTCGGGTATTGCACGTACTCTTCGTTTCCGTGGCCTAGGCGGTACGATTCTTTCTTACCCCAACTGTAAACCTCTCCGTACGCCGTCAAAATCGCTGAAAATTGGCCGCCGCAATACACTTTTACTACGTCTATGTCCAATAATTTGTCGACGACCTTCGGCGTTTTGAAACCATCGCAATCTCCTTTCGAGAGCTTTCTATAATCTCCCTCACCCCACGAAAACACCACACCCGACGCGGTCACGCACAACGTTTGCGAATCATCGCTACCGCATGCCACGTGGACGACCATGTGCCCGTTCAGAGCGGTTACCAACGTTGGAATCAGTACATCGTCCAAATGTCCATGACCGAGTCTTCCTGTATTTCCTCTTCCCCAAGTGTACAATTCACCGGTCGAGCTAATCGCAGCCGAGAACATATTTCCGCAAGCTATAAACATGATGTTCTTGTCGGCCAATGCCTCGATCAGCTTCGGTTCCTTGTACCATTTTCTCTCGCCGTGTCCTAAACGTCCACCCACTCCTTCCCCCCACGAGTACACAGAATTATCTTGCGTTAAAGCCAAATAATGATTACCGGCCCAGTGAGAGGCAATCATCGTTACAGGCTTATCCGAGAATCCCTCCACTTTTTGAAGGTCCTGAGATCTCCGTTCGTAATTTATCGTGTAAACGTTTCCACTGATTGATAGAATCATGAGGGCTCGCTCGGTACAACAAAGTTGCTTAACACCGAGCTCCGCGATCGAGTCGCAATAAAATGGAGACGAGCCGTTGCCAAATTTCACGATTCCCCAAGCTAAAACTTTTTGAAACGTTTGATTCGAATTTTTCGGAAAGCTGTCGGTGACGACTGGAGGCAACAAAGGAGCAGCCAATCTGTTCAAATTACACATTACGATCACCGCTGCTTTTCGTAAATCGACGGACGTGGTATCGTCTTCGGGAAGCTTCAAGTACTTGAGTAAAACTTGACAAGGGTCTGGCGCCACGTTCTCCTCTATTTGTCTCGATCTCGAGGCTGGAATCGTGTTCAAACGTCTCAGTAGCGGTACCAATGGTGCCGTGCTTCCAGGTGGCATTACGCGATTATCTTGATTTTTGTGCGTATCGCTGAGAAACAGTAGCAAACAAACGGAATCTAACAAACTGGACAGCGTAGCTCTTTGCGTTACCAATTCCAACAGTAAACACAAAGCCGTGTGTTGATCGGATAAGGGAATAGGGCACCACGATCTTCCGCTAACTATATTTCTGAAAATGACATTTTTCACTGTATTATTATTATTGTTAGAGATAAATGATATTATATTCGAGATAAACGCTTAAAGATTCAATCTCAAAGATTCAATTAAAGAAAAAACGAACCCTGTAACAACTTGTCTTAAGAACTTCGCTGATCGCTCCACTACTTCGAGCCAAACTTGGGAAACGTTGTTTTCGTCGAAAAGAGTGGCTTCTGGCAAGGACTGTAAAGCTTCCAACGATTCGGACAGAAGTTCGCTGCATAATTCTATATCCTCCCCGGATCTCCAAGCTCGTCTTAGATACGCGAATGAAAAATTTAGCGCCGCACGAGATCCTACTCGTGCTAAACGTAACGTCGCGTTCTCGTTAGGTCTCATCCTGAACGTATTGTAAATAATTAACAAATAATTATAAATACCGTAAATTCATTTATATAAAAGAGAATATTTTATACACCCCAATGTTCTCTACATTAAATTCAAAATAAATTACCGTACATCTTTTGTAATTTAGTAGAGAGTCTCGATGTTTGCGGAATATCTTTAGTCTCCTGTGGTTTATGACGAGAAAGAGCAGTAAAATATCGTCGTGCTAATACCAAACGCTGCTTCAATCGTGTAGCGGATAACGTGCTGTTCGCAACTTCGTAACATAATTTTCTTTGTTCCTTGATTAGTAAATCGATACACGTGGTCAAGTCGGATAGAGCTGAAAAATTGTAAGGAAGATGAAAAGTAAGAGCATAACGCAAACACAAATAAAAGGAATATATAAATAATAAAAGGATATATAAACAATAAAAGGAAAATAAACACGAATAAAAGGAAAATCTTTACATGGCTGAGGTCCCCAAAGCCACGATTCCATCATATGACGAGCTGGAATGGTTTTCTCCACGAACGCGTTTGCTCTTGCCGCTTCCTCTTCGTCTAGCTTTTGACACGGTCCACAGTTGCAACCTTGTTGCGGACCACAGATACCGTCGCAACACAGACATGACAATACCCTCATATTACAATAGTAATGACCGCTTTCACCTAAAGTAATACGTCGTAATGTCGTAAGGCTACAGGTAATCTTAATTAAAACAAATCATGTATCCATACCTTTTCTCGATATTATACCCGAGGCATTGATCAAGCCATCGCTAAAGGAACCAACAATTTCTCCGTCGCGAATCATTTCGTTCCAAAGTTCCGCCAACCCATCTCGATAAAGTAGACGCTTCAAATCTGTATTGAGCCATTTTGCATCCATGTCGACTATTCCGAATATAATGCTAGTTTTGATATTACTGTTTTCAATTACGGCATCGTGAAGAGTAAATTTTTACGAAAAATCTCTCTCGATTTTCGTCTGTGTATTGTGTATTGTGTATTGATCGCTTTCTTTGACTATATAACCATAACCATAACCATAACCATGGACCAGAGATGTCATATTCGAACCCTGGCCAACCCCGGGTCGACGGTGGCGCCGTCCATGTTTCTATCCTTACCCTTTGACTATATAACCTATAACCTATAATCGTTCCATTTTAGTTGGTAAGATTCACACAGGGCGCCACTAGATGTTGGCCTCAGTCTTGAAGTTAGCAACTATCAGATCTTCGATCATATACAGGGTGTCCCAAAAATGTTGTAACACCTTGAAAGGGGTGGTTCGGGAGGTGATTTGAAACAACTTTTTCCTTAGCGAAAATGTTGTCCAAGGCTTCGTTAAGTAGATATTAACGGAAAACACTGACCAATCAGAGCGTGCGTATACCGTTGGAGCGGCCGCGGTAGCGTATGAGCGCGGCCGCCTATCGCGTAGCCTACGCTCAACCGGCATACTCGCGCTCTGATTGGTCGGGGTTTTCACTTAATATCTCCTTAACGAAACCTCGGGCAACATTTTCACTAAGGAAAAAGTTGTTTGAAATTACCTCCTGAACCGCCCCTTTCAAGGTGTTACAACATTTTTGAGACACCTTGTATATACATTGTTATTTACAGATGTTATTTACACTGTTATTTATAGATGATTTTATCTTTGCTTCAAAGCATTTATCTGAAGCCATGTCTATAAGTATATATAGTCGAAGTGTCAGACCATGGTTATAAGCTTTGAATATATAAATATACTCGAAGGTTATAATTGGTTATAACCTTATAATAGTCAAAGGGTTATATCCATAAGATATTTGAATCATAAAAAAAGAAACAAGCGACGGTCACGAATCACAAAGTCGCGTCGCGATAATCAGTGAAGAAAATTTCTATATCAGAGTAGAAAATTTATCACCGATTATTCGAATGAGTAATAAAATAGTCATTGATTTCCACCGATTTTCACTGATTGTCACACTGTGACTTGGGACAGTGGACCTGTAAAATTTCGGTTTGCAATGCTGTGTGAAGGGAAAACCAGCAAAACACTGTACACATTTCAAGAAGTCGTTGCATAAACCACGCTGCACTGGTACCACGTGGGTACGGTGTGACATGTCATATGTACGCGAATGTCTCGATCAGTCATTTAAAATATTTTAATATAAAATAGATCAAAATGTTCGGCAACGTGAGAAATTCTATTATATTCCAGATTAGGAAATATGGTGAGAATTGAAATGAAATATAGCGATAAACGATAGGTTATGCTTATATTATTATTAGGTATTATTAGGTAGATATAAATTTGGAATTTCTATACTAATTTCAACGTTAATCGTAATTGCAGGACAACGAACGTATATTCGGCACTCGATTGGTAAATTTACAAATAATTTAAATCAACGACGAGCCGAGGAATCGTCGACGGTTCTTTGTCGATCGTGTGGACAACCAACAGCGTTAACGCATCCTCATCTGATGAAAGACGGAGAAGTTGTACCAGGTATTCAGCTGAATGAGTTCAAAAGAAGACGAAGTAAATTGATGGAAAGTATTCATTCGCAAGCTCATGCTGCGAACCCTGGCAAACCGCATATCGTCGTTATTCCATCGGCCTCTAAAGTGTACATATCCGATAGAATACCGTACGTTTTCCGACAAAATACAGACTTTTTATATTTCACTGGTTGTCAAGAACCCGACAGTATTTTGGTAATTACAGCAAAAAATGAAAATTTTGTAACAACGCTATTTGTAAGACCGCAAGACGAACATTCCGAATTGTGGGATGGTCCTAGAACTGGAGTCGAAGGAGCATCGAAAATGTTCGACGTCGATTTGGCTCTTCCTGTATCAGAGTTTGAACAATTCTTTATATCATTTACAAATGAAAACAAGAAGAGTATAATTTGGTACGACAATTTCGATACGATACAGCCAAGCCTGAATAGGAGATTACTTGAATTAATTAAAATAACAGATAGTCAACGATTTGTCTCCCCGATAAGTCTAATACATAAGATTCGATTGATTAAATCGCAATCTGAAATTGAATTAATGAAAAAAAGCTGCGAGATTGTTTCAGCAGCTATATCTAGAACGATAGAAATGTCGAAACCAGGTTTGAGCGAGCATCACCTATTCGCAACTGTAGATTACGAATGTCGTATGAACGGTGCTGAATTCTTGGCGTATCCGCCGGTTGTCGCGGGAGGTAAAAATGCAAATATCATTCACTACGTTACCAACAACCAAATTATTAAAAATGGAGATATGGTTTTGATGGATGCAGGTTTGTCCAATATGTTTATCGACTCAGAATTGTCTGTTTCGTTACGCGCGGAATAATTTTATCTTTTGAAATTTCTTTAGGTTGTGAGTATCATGGCTATTCGTCTGATGTAACCAGAACATGGCCAATCAATGGCACATTTACGCAAGAACAAAAAGTTTTATACGAAATTATACTAGATATTCAAAATATTTTAATCGACAGATTGAAAGAAATGCCTCGCTTAGATCAATTATTTCAAGATATGTGCTCTTTGTTAAGCGAAAGGTTACAAGAAATTGGATTAATACCAAAACATTTTAACGGGAATAACTTACTGTCCGCTGCTTATACTTATTGCCCGCATCACGTTAGCCATTACTTGGGAATGGATGTTCATGACACAGGAAAAATTTCCAGAAACATAAAACTACAGCCAGGAATGATAGTGACCGTAGAACCCGGTACGATATTATCGAAAATACTTTATCTGTAACTTTTCAAGTAATTGTATTATTTTATTTCTTACAGGTATATACGTGAATCATAAAAATCAATTTGCGCCACCACAATTTCATGGTTTAGGTATTCGTATCGAAGATGACGTTTTAATAACGGAGAATGGTCCGGTAATTTTAACGGAAAGTTGTCCAAAAGGAATCGCTGAAATAGAAGCCTTGGCGAGTCAAAATCAATAATAACGACAGAAATAAAAATACCGTGTACATATTTATCGGTTCGTTTATCTAATATTACGATATATCGGCGTAATTAACGAGATAATAGCTTTATTTTACTTCAGATTTACAAATAACATATTAAAATCGATTATGAACAAAATTGTATAAGTTCTTGTTATTCGAAAAATCGTTGAATCTGACATAAATGAATATTTTATATACTTTCAATCGGTAAAGAACAACTAGGAGAAACGATAACAACAAACATACGCAACAGATCTAGAATGCGAATATTTCAAATTAACGGGTATACGCGCTGTACTTACACTTTTAACGTACATTCATCGATGGACTTACACTTTTTAGATATCAAGATTTCTTAGCTGAACATCAGCTTGCTTTAAGGCGATAAAATTTTGTAATTGCTTTACCCGTAGACGCGACCAAACCAGATGATCGTGCAGTGCATGAATTTGAGCCGCTGCAAGGGCTGCACTTTCGGGGTAGACGACTGTGGTACATCCAATTCCTAAGAATAAAATGAACTTAATAGTATATTTAACATTTACTACAATTATAATCAAAAATACTTTGAAAATTACCCGAAGGTACATTAATCGATGACCATAAATCTTGTGAGATATTTTCTGGTTTGCAAGGTGGACAATTAATAACAGGGAATGGCGTGTTTCCGGATAATACTGGACCTAATCCGTTACTTCTTCCTGCCACAGCTATTAGCACCACCTAAAAAATAAAAGACTCATCACCTCATATGTTTATAATCGATTGGTTTTGCGACACGTTCGAGCGATATGTGCAGGTCGGTAAACTCAACGCAACTGTTAGGGGAAATTCTCTAGTCACTGTTATTCGTATTCTTTTAAAGGTAAACATATCTTTTTTAGAATGTAAAAAGGAACCATGACGACTTATGTTATACGAACAAAAATTATATGAAATAGTTAACGATTTATTTATTTTTGACGCTACAAATACCTTTTCGCCGCTACCTTCGTACTCTGCAAGAATACGCAATGTTTCTTGCGTAGCTTTGTGGGCACTGCTCACACGAAGCTGAACCCTTAGACCTAAAGTTTTGGCATGTTTCGCTATCTTTTTACAATGCTCCTCATCAGATGGTGAACCCATTAAAATAACGACAAGGCTACTTTGCCGTGGGATAAGGTAGTCGAGTTGATCAGCCACCCATTTAAAATTGCGTTTTACAACATCCAAATCTTCTTGAGTTACCGTAGTTAAATTTCTATACACCTGATGCAAAAAATGTCATACTAAAGTAAACAAATTATATCATATTATAATATATAAATTAATTTTATCGAGTACTTGTTTATCTTTCATCAGCCTTTTATCCCCAGATGGCCAAAGCCTCCAAGAGTCGCTATCAATTATGTCTGATACCATAATTTCACCATTCGCATCCACGCCAAACTCTATTTTCATATCTATAAGAGCACAGTCTCTGGTTGCCCATGCTCTTTCCAAAATTTCGAAAACAACAAGAGTTGTACGTTGCATAACGTCAAATTCATCTTTTCCTATTGTAATTCCATTCAACTTAAAACCTGCAGAAATAATTTGTTCCTCTGACCATTGAGGATCGTGATTAGCGTCATCTTTAAAGAATGTTTCTTGTAACGGGGGATTAAACCTGTATCCTTCAGGAACTCCTGCGTGACAATATAAATAAATAGACAAATGGTTCTATAGAATTGAGGATTTCTATTAGATTTGTATACCTGGATGTCTCCGTAAAAAACTGCCGGTAGCTAATCTTCTAGTAACCCATTCTATCGGTACCATTTGGCATTTTCTTGCAACAAAAGTGGTATCGCTAACTAGATTAACAAAGGCAGTTTTTACTCCAGCTTCGTTTAATAGTTGAAAAACTTTATCTGTAGTAGCTGTACTAATAGCTGCTTTGCCTTTCAGCTCGTGAGATTTTACACCGTCTCCGGCAGTTATACGATCCTTGCTTTCTAGCAGGCATAACGTAGGGTCATTTAAAAGTTCATAAACCTTCTTAGTCTTTCCTTCGATGATCAATTTTCCACATTTGTATTCTAATGGACCAGACAGTGAATAATTTAAATTAAAATTATTCCGTTTCTATTGTAGCACAGATCGGGATATAATTGCGAACTTATACTAAAAATGATCAAACAATGATATAATAATATATGCCAATAGTACACGTGAATCGTTTGGGCACGTGTAGGAATGTCTATGTATTTGAAATAATGTAATCGTATAACAAAAATCATTTTGCCCTTTTTTTTTATAAATGAAGAGACTGGTATCAAAATAATTAATCCGTTACTTACCAGTCATGTTTCCTCTTATCCGGTCACTTCACGAATGTCGCAGTCGAATGTCTTCTTGTATGATCGTTGAACAAGTCTTTAACGATCCCCACTTTTAAAATTCTACTTCGTTTGATTGGCGTAAATTTATAAAATATCTCAACACGGGTTAAATTGCGTATCTGTAGACCGCGCGTATCATATAAATAAAAATTCACGAAAAATCATAAAAACATGATGCATCGACCCCAACAATTTCAAATATTAAAAAAGAAGCAACGACAAAATTTCATTAACTTCTGTATAATTCTACAAATGATCAGACGATAAAATGTATTTATTACAGCTTCCTTCGAATTTCATATATTTTACGAGAATATTAGTCGACATAATTGAAACTGAAAATAACAGAATGACAAAAGTAGTACAACAGAAGTTATAATTCTACGAAGAAGCAGCAACAACTTCGATTTCGTAAATAATATTTTTGTCGTTATATAATCATAAATCGATGTGTAATGTGTTTACAGAAAATATAGACTACGATCGATTTTTTAATGGGAACAAAAAAAAAATCAATCAATCGATGGTCGAATATAAATCAGTGATCGTTGAAATAAGTTTGGTCGTGCATACACAGTAACATATACAATTGAACATAGTAGATTGTAAGTACATAATTTTTTGCAAATCTTCCGCAAATGGTATTTGTTTTTTTAATTAGTATAAGCAAGCAATCGAGGAATTTAAAAATAAGATAATAGCTAAAGAAGCTAACCCCTCCAGTCAAAAGCAGGTTTCCATTGGTTAAAGCATTCATTCGTGCTACGGAAGCCAGTCGAGAGGCATATTTCATGTGAACTCTTTCGTGCTGACAGCAGAACAACACAACACGAACGTTCAAACGTTTGACGCACGTGGTATGTACGATATGAATGCTTTGAAATTCGCATATTTAAACGAGAGAGTGCTCGAAAATAATCATCGAGTCCTATGAAGCATACGTTCTAAGGAAAATGCGATGAAGAATGTTCGTTTTGAAGAAATAGAGCTTGAAGAGCATATATGTAACATAGTTTTCATATTCAGTACGAGGCCGCCAAGAATCTCATTCAACAAGTCGGTACAGTCTCCAACAAAAAGATTAGGATTCCGATACAATCCCAACAGCTAACGTTATTTAATCAATCAAACTTCAAATACATTAGTAAAATTATGATCATCGTCGAATGAAAGTTTACCTCCCTGCCGAATTCTCTGCATTTTATGTGTAGTTTATTCCCTTTGAAGGAATTATTGTTTGAATCCACATTACAGTTGCGCGCGTGCGTACATGTGCTCCTATTTTATTGAAAAGAATGAATTGTTAGCAATAGTTTTAACTGAAATTGCTAAGAACGTGAAGCCAGAACAACTATTTCATAACGTAGTGTTGTTTAATCACACGGAATACCAGTATTTTGTTAGAACAAGATCCACAATATTGTATCGCTTTACAAGAGTAGCTTACAAGTACAAATGTTTTCCATGCATACCGATGTCAATGTGGTACAATGACGAAATCAGTTGTGAAATACTGATTAAGCAAGTATACAGAAAAAATATAGTAGCAACATTGAAAGCGGAGTTCTATCAGCTCGGCAGGGGTCAATAGTTTACAAGAACACTACTGATAATTCAGAAGAAATCTCGAGGGGGTCTGGTACATGTTTTGCTATATAAGAATAATAATATTGTTTATTTTCTCCAATAATTGCGTAATATGTACATTGAAAAATACAATTTGTAAATTCCAAAAGAAAACTGATTTTTGTATGTACCATTGATAGTATAGTTTCGAATTTGATATAAATTTTGGATAAACTATTAACAAGTAAATGGTTTTTAGACCGAAATGGAAACGTCTCGTAACATGCAAGCAGAGTCCTGGCCTCGAGTAATGTCTAAAGTGAATATAAAAGGCAAAAGATCACATCCTAAAGGAGAGACTAAGGGTCCAGGAATGTCTGGTCTGACACACGAATGTGGAGTCTTTGGATGCATAGCTGCCGGTGATTGGCCATCTCAAATCGATGTTGGTCAAGTTATTTGTTTAGGTAAATTAGACTAAATTTGATGTTACTTTTCTCTCTAAAAATTATCGAGTACTTCTGACGGATAACGTATTTATAGGTTTGGTTGCCCTACAGCATAGGGGTCAAGAAAGTGCTGGTATTGTCACCAGCGAGGGTGTTTGCTCGAAATCCTTTCATGTTCACAAGGGTATGGGAATGATTAATAACATTTTTAACGATGAAAATATGAAGAAACTTCGTGGAAATCTTGGAATTGGTCATACTAGATATAGCACAAGCGCGGCAAGCGAAGAAGTTAATTGCCAACCATTTGTTGTTCACACTGCGCATGGAGCATTAGCAGTTGCTCATAACGGAGAACTCGTGAATACAGAATCGCTAAGAAAGATGGTAACGATGTATATTAGAGATCGATGTTGTTATTTTCATTTGGGGTTGTTACTAATACTTTTTGATTGGTTATATTAGGTATTGGGTCGAGGGGTTGGCCTGTCGACATTCTCGGACTCGGAATTAATAACGCAAGCTCTGTGTTTGAACCCTCCTGAAGGTGAAGTTAACGGTCCGGATTGGCCTGCGCGTATAAAGCATCTCATGCAATTAGCACCGTTATCGTATTCGTTAGTAATTATGCAAAGGGATAAGATATACGGTGTTAGAGATCCTTATGGAAATCGTCCGTTATGCCTTGGAAAAATTGTACCAATAGGTAACCTAGGTATGTAATCAGTTTTTAAAAGGTAAACACAATAATAGCGTTATAGTGAAGTTTTATGTAGCGTAATATTTTCATGTAGCAGGAAATGAATCGGATGATGACGACGATGCCGATGGTTGGGTTATTTCGTCTGAATCGTGTGGCTTTTTAAGTATCGGAGCACGATATGTACGCGAGGTATTTCCTGGAGAAATTGTAGAATTGACGCGTGAGGGTATTAAGACTATAGATATCGTTGATAGACCAGATAAAAAGCCACAAGCCTTTTGTATCTTTGAATATGTTTATTTTGCACGCAGCGACAGTATTTTTGAAGGTAAATTAAACTATAATATTACGATAAGTATATGATTCTTTTTAACCAAGTTTTTTACAGAAACTTACTATTACAGGACAAATGGTTTATTCTGTTCGCATGCAATGTGGACGAGAGCTTGCTTTAGAATGTCCAGTGGAAGCAGATATAGTTAGTTCTGTACCTGAATCTGGAACAGCAGCAGCGCATGGCTATGCTAGACAGGTAAAAATACTAAATCTCTCTTCGAATCGTTAATTTCAAGAATAAGCTTGAAAAGGAAAAAAGTAGCGTTGAAGAAATATTTTTAATCTACAGTCTCAAATACCTTTCGCGGAAGTATTGTGCAAGAATAGATATGTTGGTAGAACATTCATCCAACCTAGTACGCGACTTAGACAACTCGGCGTAGCAAAAAAGTTTGGAGCTCTATCGGAAAACGTGAAAGGAAGAAAGTTAATTCTTATCGATGATTCGATTGTTAGAGGAAACACTATCGGACCAATTATCAAGTTACTTCGTGATGCAGGAGCAAAGGAAGCAAGTATCTTTTCTAAATCAATTTTAATTTTGTATTTTAGAGAATGTAAAGACATGTAAAAGAACAATTGACATCTAAATGTATCTTTACAGGTTCATATTAGAATAGCTTCACCTCCGTTAAAATATCCATGCTATATGGGTATTAATATACCGACAAGGGAGGAACTAATCGCAAATAAATTAGATAATGTAAAACTAGCAAAACATGTTGGAGCTGACAGTTTAACGTACCTTTCAGTGGATGGACTTGTTAAGGCTGTAAGGTTTGGTATGGATAATCGAGAAAGCAGTTACATTGGTCACTGTACTGCTTGTTTGACCGGAGACTATCCCGACGAACTTCCCGGTGATTTGGATTGGTGAAAAAATGAACCGTACATATAAATCTATAGACAGTGGACCATACATTATTAAACCATGTATTATCAGTTTTGTCTATTTTAATATCAACACCAAAGCCACTTAACAAGATCTAATTTAATGTAATTTAAAATTTAGTTGTACACATCAACTACAAATCGATTGTTCATTGGTGTGTAATTTAAAAATATAGTTCAGTATTTAAAAAATAAGTTACATAAATAAGGTACGCGAATACTAAAATAGTCTCAAAATATTGCGATGCATACCAGTCGCTTGGTTGACACAATTTTATTATAAAGTATTGTCTGTAGCATTTTCAATAAAGGAAGCAAAAATTGTTCACTTTACAAAAGAATTTAATTAAAAGAATACATACAAAAAAGTAAATAAATTTACATTTAATAACCATTAGAATTTGTCCATGTGACATTAATTAAGAAAAAATTAATAGATGAGGTATGAAAAAAATAAAAATTGTTGGCAAGTAAAACTAATACATACATTTGGATATAAAAATTTAGTGAACGTACATTTATATTAATCTTTGGTTGCGTTTGTATGTTCTTTTGCCATTGCTTTCAACTTTTCCAAAATCTCTTTCATCTTTGCTTCTCGCTTAAGTAGTTTTACAGTTTTGCAATTAGTAGAATCTGCTTGATTAATTTCCGCTTCAGACTTTTCAATTAACTTAGCTTCATGCTCGTCAATTAACGCTTCATTTTCATCTTTTGCAATATCTAACGTATCTAAAGTTTCAGTATTATCGGATCTATTCATTTCATCCAATGTCTCTTTCATATTTAAAGATTCTCTATCTTTTTTATCAAGCGATATATTTTTATCTTTTAACGAGATTTGTGTTTTTTTATTTTTTATTCTTTGTATAGCTTTGCCAGTGTTTTTCTTTCGAAATGTCCTAGTTTTATACGCCTTTACGGATCTAACTGAGGAACTACCACCATCTTTTACGATCGATGATTCAGATTCTAATAAATTCTCAAGTTCCTTGAGATTTTTCTCGCAACTATCTTCAGCTGTATCTATAGTTTCATTGGCAATTCCTTTAGGAAACTTAAATTTAGAGTAGAGCTCGTCATCGCAATAACTCGACTCTTCTTCCGATCGATAGCGAACGTCTTCGGGTTCGTTTGTTTTATCGAGTTCTTCTTTGTGTCTATACACGGCGAAAGGATTATCTTCGTCGGATTCAGATTCTAATGTTAAACCTTGAGATTTTTTCTGTTGTCTTATTCGTTGTTTTTCTAAATACGATTGCAATGCATGTAATCTATTGTTGCGCAAAGTCTTCCAAAAAGAAAGAGCTATAAAACAAAAACTATTTTATAGTTTCAACCAAATTTTATTATTTGTATAAAAATATAAATTTTATTAAAAATATAGTCCTTTTGGCTTAAAAAAAATTAATAGCTAGTTATACCTTCTGTTTGATATCGACCAGGTACTCCAGCCTCTTTAACCGTATTCAAATTAGGAATACATTTAGGATGCTTAGAATCACCGAGAACTTCAGTTCTAGGTTTTAGAAAAATTCTTTGCATCTTTAGAAACTTTCTAGTTTTACCAAAATATTTTAAATTCGAGGGGACATCGAAGACAGGATCTTCTACCGTGGAATTGTCACTCTTCATAAAAAACATATAAGTACCGCAAACATCTTCATAAGTACCTTCATAAAACTAAAATGGTTAACATTATCAGTACATCGTACCAGAATGCTTTTATTTTATGTATATATAAAATATATAAAATATGTAAATATGCATTATATAATTACTTTCCCATTGATTTGCATTATCGGATGATCTGTGTCTATACCAATCATATCCAATTGCAATTGTTCTTCGCTAAATACATTATCGTCGACGAGTCCTTCAAATTCCACGTATACAAGAATTTCTTCCTCATCTTCGGGTACTTCGCTATCGGACCCCATTTATTTCAACTGTCACTTGCAATCGTTATTATTCCTTTCTGAAAATCCATGCATTACCTGATACATCATGTAGTTTTCGAAAGGTACATCTATACTTCTGTTTCTTGTCTTTGGATAATAATCACTAATTTAACGTTTCGTTTTGTATTTGTTGTACAATTTTGTATGTGTTTAGTACAAGTGCAGCACAACTACTGTAGACAACTGCAGGCAATTGCAGCCAATTGCAGATGATTGCAGATTGCAGTACAGTTGAGTACAGTGCAGTTACTGTGCAGTCAGTACAGTATCGTTACCTTATCGAATAAAACGCGGTAAAATTTATCCATCTAACTTTATAATTGTATTGTTGTGTAAAATAACAATCTTATCAGAACATTTTAAATGGTACGTAACACATATATTTATATTATTCTCTCTATTATGTTTTTATAAAATAGTTGCATATTTTTTATTCTCAGCAATTTACAAATGAAAGTAATTATTGAGATATATGAAACCAAATTGAATTGAAACTGTATATATATTTGTTAAGTAGATTCTGTTATCAAACTGTTTTTAGATTTACAAATGATACAATAGTTGTTCGTTAAATTGTATTATCCACGTGTTCGGTAGATGTACCAATAATAAAATTTTTAGGTTAGTTGTGCATAATCATAATCGAGTTTCTTGATCGTTATAAAATAATATTGTTAAGTATTTGATTTTCTGAATGGATTATTTAAAGGTTTACCATTAATATAATATAGAATTATGATTACATTTATTAATTACATATATTTTGCTTCGTGTACCGAATAAAATATTTTTCAATGTTCAATATGTGTAGGTTAAACGATGGTGAGACATAATAATCAATTGCCGGAAAATCTTCCACAACTGCAAAATCTTATCAAACGGGATCCAGAGTCTTACAAGGAAGAAGTAAGTCATTTATCCTAATACTTTATATAGTTTTTTTGTATTATTATTGTAAATTAATTTACATTCGTACAGCTTCGTTACATGTATATTTTCTTACAGTTTCTTCAACAACAACAACATTATAAGTCTACTTTGGAGGTGTTTTGTCTATCGCCTAACAAATTCAACAAGAGTCTCGATGAAATAGTCACCTTCTTGGCACAGGTAAATATTTTAGCTTTACAAAAAAAAAGTATACATAACCCATATCATTCTCATCTTACGAGATCCTAAAATACTAGAAGATAAGGTCTTTCTCTTCCAGGTATAATAAGCAAAATATACGAGTAAAAGTCTCGGCAAGCAGTTGCCACGTAATAACATTGTTACAATTGTCTACTATTAAGGAATTTTTAAGAATAGTAAACATGGAAAAATATTTGCAATCCATAGAAGGGAAGATTCTGTGTCGGAAAAGCGTTATAAATCAACTTTATTCATTGATTGGTTACTCGGATGAACCGATGCCTTATAGTATATTTGTTTATGGTCATGTAGCTACCGGAAAATCTTTAGTAGTAGAAAATATGCTTTCGTACTTAAAATACAATACCGCTATAATTAACTGTATCGAACACGTGAATAGTAAACACATATTTAATTATATTTTGAGCGATCTTGCAAGCAATACCAAATTAGAACATAGATGCGACAATATTATAGATTTTATAATTAGTCTTAAAGAAGTTTCGTTGAAGGATAGTCGCCCGATTGTTATAGTATTCGATAAATGTGAGAAATTAAGGGACAACAATGCTCATTTATTACCTGCATTCTCCAGATTGAAAGAGCTATCAGATGTTAATGTCTGTGTAATATTTATAGGTGGCATAGTATGGGAAAAGTTTCGCGTAAAAGTCGGTATGTACGAACCGATTAAAGTTCATTTTCCACAATACGTGAGAAATGAATTCGCCGAAATATTACTTTCGTGCAAGTCGTGCAATTACGAAGACACGTTTTACAAAAACTACTTAAACTTATTTCTTTCTGTATTCTTTCGGTTCTGCAGAGATCTTAACGAACTTAACTACATGGCCAAGCTAAATTTTTCTAAATATGTACAACCCATAGAAACCGATGGAATTAAGGAAGTTGACACTGCTATACTGTGGAGAAATATTTCTGCAGTTTTTAAGGCAAATTTAGAAGTTATTTATCTACGAGTTTCATGTGAAGATTTTGCAAGAAATAATCAGTTTTCTAATGAAATTGAATCGACAACTAAATTGGCGTTAAGTTTTGAATTACCGTATTATGCAAAATACATACTGATCGCTTCGTATCTTGCTTCGTATAATCCCGCAAAAGAAGATAAACATTTGTTTGCAAAACAAAAAATGAAGAAGAAAAGAAAAGCTATTAGTAAAAAGAACGTGACAAAATTAAGCATCCAGAATGGGCCATCGAATTTTCCAGTATCTAGAATGCTCGCAATTTTTTGCGCAATTCTCGATGAAAAAGTCGATATAAATGCCAGTTTACTTGCACAAATTCCATCGATGTGTCAACTTGGTTTATTAACTACCGTGGGAAATTATAACTTGGATGAACCTAAACTTAAGTGTTGCGTATCCTACGATTTCATTCTGGTTATAGCTAAGACTGTTGGATTCGGTATTCAGAATTACATGTACAATATTATGCATTAAATTAAGAATACTTTTGATCAAACATTTATTGTATAAATAAGTTATTAGCGTGCAAATTATTATTCACTTTTGTATCTATTTATTGATTTCTAACAAATAAAAAGTTACAATTTGTAAATATTTTCTTTTTTTTTTTGATTGAGCGATTGTAGAATAATTTTATTATTTTGATACAGGTGGCACACTGTTATCCAAATGCTTTAGAATCATTTCCCCAGGAAATTATCGATGTACTACAGGCATATAATGCGGTGCTTGACAATGAAATGCGATTAGTAAGTGTAGAGCTAAACAAACTATTACCAGATTTAGTTATTTGTTTCTGAATTATACTAATCGGTCTTTTTTTGTAGACATTTTGCAAAGCCTTGATTCAGCTTCGTAACAAATCTCTTTTGGAACCCACTGTACTTCTTAGTTTATTCTTTCAACTCTTAAGATGCCAGGATAAAAATCTGCGACAATTTCTTCAAGCGCATATTATCGCTGACATTAAAAATGTTAATGCTAAACAAAAGAATGCAAAGCTTAATACAACTCTTCAAAACTTTATGTTTTCCATGTTGAAAGATTCTAATGTTAGAGCCGCAAAAATGTCTGCAGATATTATGATCGAATTGTACAATAAAAATATTTGGAACGATGCAAAAACCGTAAATGTTCTAGCAACAGGATGTTTTGCTAAAACAACAAAAGTTATGGTCGCTTGCTTAAAGTTCTTTGTAGGAACAACTTTGATAGAAGAAAAAGATGACGATAGCGATAGCGATAGCGAGCCAAACATTAAAGAAATTGTAATGGCTAATAGAGTAAATAAAAAGACAAAGAAACGCGAGAAACAATTAGCGAAAGCGAAGCAGTTGTTGGCGGTAAGTCAGATCAAGGTAACAATGTTACATTACTCTTCTAATGCATATTTAACTTTTAATATTATAGAAGTCTAAAAAGAAAGCTTCGAAAGCGCCAGGATTTAATTTCTCAGCGTTACATTTGATTCACGATCCGCAAGGCTTTGCGGAGAAACTGTTTAAACAATTGGAAAAAAATAACGATAGATTTGAAATTAAACTGCTAACTTTAGATGTAATCTCTAGACTTATCGGTTTGCATAATTTATTTCTATTAAACTTTTATCCGTACCTACAAAGATTTCTACAACCACATCAAAGAGGTAAATTTGTTTATTATAGAAGTATTGTTGTTATTATTAGAATTAAGTAAACTATAATAATTGGTCAACTGTAATGGACTTAGAGGTAACAAAACTTTTACAATTCGTCGCCCAGTCATCTCACGAGCTCGTACCTCCTGATGTATTGGAACCTGTTTTGAAAACTCTGGCAAACAATTTTGTTACGGAACGAAATTCTGCCGACGTTATGGCTATTGGGTATGTTGTAGCAAGCAAAGTAGCGGCGAGTTGATAGTTTTAGAAAAAACTTAGTTCATTTCATATAAATTACTAATTGCAGTTTGAATGCCATTCGAGAAATATGCGTGCGGTGTCCTTTGGTCATGAATGCAGATTTATTGCAAGATTTAGCACGATACAAGCATTACAAAGAACGTAGCGTAATGATGGCTGCACGTTCTTTGATTGGTTTATTTAGATCTACGATACCAGAGCTACTACATAAAAAGGACAGAGGACGGCCTACAGAGGCAACTATTACTTTGGCAGTTCCAAAATATGGACAAATATCTGCCAATGATTTTGTTCCTGGTGCTGAAATTTTGCTTGACAATAAATTAGACAAGTCTGAGGAAACTTTTGAGATTGACTCCGAAAATGACGTGAGTGATGAAACTATCGTTAAATAACATACAATTTATTTTTGTTTATGATTGATCGGGTTTATAAAGAAGACATGGCAATCTTAAAATCTTTGATATAGGATAGCGATGATGAATGGGTTGATGTAAGTCATAGTAGTGACGAAAAGAGCATTGCTGATGAAAATGACGATGACGATGGTGATGGTGATGGTGATGGTGATGGTGATGGTGATGATAATGATAATGACACTTCTGCATCATTTCAAAAAGAGAAAGATGATGGAGCAAACGAACACGATGAGTCGAAAGCAGAGATTGTAGATACAAGAGAGGTCGACAGTGCACAAAATCAAGAAATAAATAAAAAGATGAGCAAAATTGAACGGAAGAAACTGAAAATGAAAAAGCAGGAGGATTTGAAATTTGAAAAAACACAGGTGGCAACGGCAGAAGAGAAAGGAAAAGCATCCCTGATATCTACGGAACGGTTATTAACCGATGAAGACTTCGTAAAAATAGATATGGCACTAGCAAAGCGACAAGTAACGTATGCTAAACGCGGCACAAAGAGGCCTCACCCAATTGACAACGAACGTAGTGATTTTGTCAAATTAACGGATATTGAAAACATTTATAAAAAACGAAAACACGACAAGCAAGCTCGTATCGAATCTGTAAAGGTTCGTTTTAATTTTATTATACAATTCAATGCGACTGATTCCTCAAATTATAGTTACTTGATCACATAGTTGCGAGAATAGGACAAAATGCAGAAAAATATATATCTTTGTTGATTTACATTTCTGTTTGTTTTCTTTTACAGAAAGGTCAAGAGGGAAGAGAAAGATTTGGTTACAAAGATGGTCGTCAAAATCCGCTTTGTAGTACAACGAATCGCGAAAAGAAGAAAATGAAAGCTTTTCAAATGTTGAAGCACAAAGTAAAAGGAAAAGTAAAACGATCTTTCAAGGAAAAACAGATTGCTTTGAGAAATCATTTATTAAAGCAAAAGAGGATGAAGTAACTACAGATGTGTGAGCATGTGTACGTATGTATAAGTACATGTATGTGTGAGACTGTGTATGTACATAAGAGGGTGAACATTGAATTATATGTAAAATCAAATTATATTGTTTATGAATGTGTTGAATTTAATATTTAGTCCATCTCCCCCCCCCCACATTATTAGATTTAGTGGTGCCATCTAGCAGTAAAAAAAGGAACTGTTTTCACTAGAAACTTAGCCGTTTTCCCACCGATGGCGTTACTAGATGCACAAAATGAAAGATAACCTATTAAAATATATGTTCATACAAACAATAGTATGAAACCTTAAATATCAATGTTTCTACAAGTTTCATAAAAATTCATTTAATCTATTTCATTGTAATAAAAAATGGGCTCGTTTAAACGGTTTACATCGAATGGTAAGAGAAAGAAACATTCGAGCTCAAAATTAGTAGAGAAATCACGCAAACAACTGCGTAAAGAAGTCAGGAAGCAAAAGAAAATAAATAGAGCAATTTATTTTCAAAATAAAAGTGAATTTAATGTTTCACGTACGCGTGACGACGAAAATTTAAAGACACGTACAATAGATGAAAATGAGAATAGCGATGACCACACTACTGACAAGACTATTGATTTGCAACAGAAATCTATTAGGAAAAGGAAACAACAGAATTTAGAACGTAGAAAGAATAACAAAAAGAAGGAATTACTTAAGGAAGAAAATTTGAAAGAAGATAAAATCATCAAGAAATTGGAAAAGCAATTGAAACTGAATAAAAGAAAGAAGAAGTCGATCCCTAAATCTTTTGTAGCAGATGGATTGGATTGTATCCTTTTCATTTTATTGAATAACTATGTGTATTCTAATTAACAGCAGTCATTTGGATATGGTTATATTTAGGAAAAGAGTACAAAATATTAATATAATTCAAGGATATTTCTTTAACACAAGAACAGATATTTTGAATTTTTGTTTAGAAGATGACAGGAAATGCATGGTGGAAACAGAGAGAGAGAAGCTAGAAAATGAGATTAATAATGACTTTGAAGAAGATTTGACAATGGCTGTCGAGGGAACTCCAATAGAAAATACACAAGTTGATAACGAATTATATGAGTGCAATGAAAATGAAAACACTAGTAATAGCTCTGCTTCTATAATTGAAGATAATTTAAGCGACAGTAGCGATTTAGAAATAAATAAGGTCGATGATGAGTCTGTAGATACTAATGTTAAAGATGAAGACCTATGGGAAGATATCTATGGAAGAAAAAGGGATAAGGATGGTAATGTTATAAACGAAATTAAAAGATACTTACCTCCAGCAGCACGAATTAACGTGGATAGTGTTAATATGGATAGTCAAAAATTGCATACTTTAAAAAAACAATTGAAAGGATGTTTAAACAGAGTTGCAGAACATAATATTCATACTATAGCTAATCAGGTAATTATATTTTAAAGCAGAGGTATAAAAATAATGAAATTGTTTAATATATCATTTACATGTTGCAGATAGAAGAAATGTATATGGCTCACAGTCGTTATGATATGAATCATATGTTATTAAATTTGACGTTTGAAGCTTTAGTTGGACGTATACTTACACCTGATCGTCTCATTTGCGAGCATATGATGTTGATCGCTATCCTACATGCTAACGTTGGCGTCGAAGTGGGTGCTCACTTTTTAGAAAAACTCGTTAAAAAATTTGTCGAAACGATGGAAGCGACGCAGGATGTAGAAAACAAGGAACTGGATAATGTGATACTCATGATTGCTCATCTATATAACTTTAAGGTACAACATTCTAATAATGAATCATGAATTAAAATAGACTTTGAACTATGATTTCTTTTTTTTAATTAAATTTAATACAGGTATACGGACATAAGCTTCTCTATCAGATACTCAATAAACTTATGATTAAATTCACTGAAAAAGAAATCGAATTGATATTGCTTATACTAAAAACAGTAGGATTTCCACTTCGGAAGGATGATCCAATTGCTCTGAAAGAATTTATACAAAATTTACAACAAAAGGCTAGCCAGGGTACTGGAGAGAGGTAAGTTTCAACGGTACTGTTTCAACGGTAAAGGCTACTAGAAATATTTCATTTAAAAAATATTGTTATTATTTAGTTCAAGAGTTAAATATATGTTGGACGTTTTGTTAGCAATAAAGAATAATAACGTTAATAAAATACCGCAATACGATCCGTCGCATGCGGAACATTTGAAAAAGATTATAAAAAGCGTGATACGTAAAGGTAATACTGTAACGCAATTCAATGTGTCTCTAGAGGATTTGTTACGCGGTAAGTGATATTATTTCTTCGCAGTTACAATAGAAAGTTTAGGAGCTTGTATTCAGTTATTTATTATCGTAGCCGATGAAAATGGAAAATGGTGGATCATTGGTTCGGCTTGGTCGGGATCAAACACCGTGAACGATCAGGAAAGAACGAAAGAAAAGAATACGCTTAACTTTGGAAAGAAAATACTGGAACTAGCGCAGAAGCAAAGGATGAATACCTATACAAGGAAAAATATTTTTTGCATTCTTATGACTGCCGAGGACTACTTGGACGCTTTCGAAAAACTTCATCACCTCGGTTTAAAGGATCAGCAAGGAGAAGAAATTATAAATGTTTTAATGCATTGCTGCTTACAGGAAAACAAATTCAATCCTTATTATGCGGTATTGGCCCAAAAACTATGCGAATATAACCGAAAATATCAGGTATAACTATCCGATTTTCTAATTGTGCACGCTCACGTATGTAGAAGTATTAATTGTCGATAATATTTTAGCTGACCATACAGTACGCTTTATGGGATAAACTGAAAACGCTAGGAACATATGGAAGTAGACAGTTAAATAATCTGGCGCGATTTTTTGCTTATTTATTTATCGAAAAGTGTCTGCCTTTGTCAATTTTAAAAGTAAGTTGGATATTTTACATTACGTTTTATTAAGAATGTATAACGAGTTCTTGTCCAATTTTATTCTAGGTTATCGAATTCACAGAATTAGACAAACAAACCATGAAATTCGTTAGACAAACCATACTAGGTATCCTATTGCACAAAAATGAACAGGCTTGTCTAGACGTGTTTAATAAAATATCCGTTTCCCCTCAGTTACAAACTTTCAGGGAAAGTCTTCGCTTATTTATCAATTGTTTTTTAATTAAAAATATCGATTCGACTGGAATGATGGACGACAAAGAAATTATGTTGAAGAGGAGAGCTGAATTAATAGATAAAATACTAATTTCAGAAGGATCCAAAGTCATATTTTGAAATTAGTAAAATATAATAAATACTCGTCTTTCCTTTCTTTCCTTTCCTCTCTCTCCTTCAGCGCTTAAAAGGGGAAGAGAAACGGGGGCGGGCCCCCCCGGAAGAGTTAAATAGAATAACGTTGAAGAATATTTTACGGTTTATTCAAATATTATGCAATTTCGTAATAATAAGAATACATGTAATATGCTTTGATACGTCAACGTTTATATTTCGTTGTTTGTTAATTAAACATTTTCGAATGTTTTCATGCATAACTTGTAAGTACTTTCGTAGTTTGAGTTTAGAGGACCGCTACATCCGTATCCACCGAGTCGATGAATGCGAAGGAAGTCGTCGCAATTGATGACACCGTCTCCGTTACAATCCTATAAGCGAGGAAAACAATTAGATGAAAAGATAATTATACATTTATATGTATTTATTCGAAAACTTACTTGGGCAAACTTATCCATGTAGCCTTGTACAGAACGAGCCGCGCAGTATGGATCGTTCACGCATCGTGAATACGCTAAGTGAAAAAAAAGGACAAATATTTGTATGAAACAAAAGCTAACACTATCACGTGTGACATGCATCGACTATTCGACATCCACAGCACACTAACCGTCATTGTCCTGATTCGAACCCTGGAGTGTTGGCTTTCCGCTATCGGCCCAGTAGCTCCACGTTATACGAAATGGTCCGCAAACAGATTCATCGCAACCCACTGTGACATTGCATCCAGAAGCAGCTTCGCATATGCAACCGAAACAAGTTTTCGATATCGCTACACCACCCCCTGGCAATTGGGTTTGTCCTGTGTAAAAAAAGGGAATTACTCTTAATATTATCGTTCGGTATTTTTCTGAAAAATTACGAGGATTGGGAACGAAAGAGGAAAATAAACGAATGCATAGAGACATTTCACAGAATCGACTAAAATAATGATGAGTATTTTTATTACTATCAGGATCGGGATCTTCTTTTAATATCTCGACTGGATATCCTTGAACTTGTTCGTTACACCTATAGTTTCGATCCTAATATTATGCTTATAGATATAGAAAACCGGATTTCAAGCTAACAAAAAGGACAACTTGAACTATACCGTCTACATACTGCATCTGTAGAATAGACCTAACGTTCGAAATGTTAAAAGCAATCTAAGTCTATAAAAAAAATTGTTACCACACTGAACTGAACTGAACTGAACTAATTTGATAAGAAATAGCAGTCTGATGATATGATAATGTTATTTATAACTAGTTTGAGATACATTGCAATTAAATGGATATCAAAGATGAACGAAATTTAATTCGACTAAAAGATGAATAAAAACTTTGTGTAAGAATTTATGTATTCGCGACCTTCGTTTGTTCAACGTGCCCTCCATAACAGTGTTTCTCAAACTTTGTTATTGGGTTTCGTGGTGCCCCGTAAATCTTTTTGTTAGACCCATGGCGGGTTGTTCTTTAACAAAAACGCTTGGAATCCTTAAAACTCAACAAATACAAAACTTTATTCTATTCGTTAATTGTTGGTAATCGATTGTTACAGACCATGTGTAAATAGTAAATTGTCTATAACGGATGATTATTCGATCGATTTGATCCGTGATATTCGAGCGAAACGCAATCACAGAGAAATAATATTTTAGGAAAAAATATGTGGAATATATGTTTACTCACCGTAAATTAGGATTACCGGCAATACACACACAACAATAAAAATGTTGGACAAACGGGCCATTTTTCCACTATCTGCGCTTTATATCACGGACGAACAAATTTTCTTGGAACTCGTCGTGTGCTTAATATTTGGGAATTCCCTCGCGATACTTGAAACGGATTCACTGGATGCTCCATCCTTCCGTTCTTTTATATACAAAAGAGTTGTAGCGAATGCGACAAGTGGGCGGTGAATGTGTACACCGCCTACAGAAGTGGGGACTTAACCAGAGGTCAGTGGCAAGGACTATGTGTTTCTTTCAGGATTGCGATCGAAAAACGAAGAGTCGTATGTTTTGGAGTTTTTGCTACATCGCGAATAAAGAAGAAAGAATTTTGTCCTTTTCTGACTAAATTAATCTATTGTGTAGAAATTTCATGTCAGGATGGAACGAGTCGCACAATTTCGAGCCACGCCATGTATTTTAATGTCGACTTAGCATTCATAGATAACTCAAGGTCACGGCAAGGCAGCTACATAAGAAAGAACCACTCCTTTATAGAGTAAAGACTCGCTTCTTTATCTTCCGTTTCTGAAATGTTACATTGTTGTATAGCTTTTATTCGTGAATCGCCAAGTGTCATTTAAACAATCCAAGTTCAGACATGATACAGACATAAACACAAACCGAACAGGTTTAACATTTCTGAGAACCGTGTAACAAGATTCGATTAGATCGAATCTAGTTTCATTCGTTAGTCATGTATCACTCCTATTCACACTTCTTCTGGGTCGCATTCTTTATCCATAATTAATATGGTAATTAACGTAACCGAGGTCAGTTCGAATCTAGTTTCTCGTTTGTCGATCAATGGCCGTCTATTTCTTTATGAAATTTTGTAACCATTAACGGTACACTACGATTAGTTTTGATTTTTTGTAAGCGCTATGTTTATTCAGGATGGGGAGCCTATGCTGAAACTGCATTTTAAACTTAAACGAGAGAACACGATAATGCTGTCGATATAGTTGCTTCTCCTGTACGTATATCTACGGTATTTCCTACCGTAGTTATATTCTATACATTTAAATAATATGGCAAATTAGAAATTCTTAGAAAAGATCAGCGATAGATTACCGATTGCTTGGCATTAAATAGGAAATTATGCATTGATAAACTAAATAGTTAATAATTATAAAAACTAAATATATAGATTAAGTCTATATTCATTCAAACTTCATTTAAAATTTAAGAAATCGAAACTCGACGTGTTCCTAATGCCAAGGTAGAAGCATTCAAATAAACACACTGTTTAAAGCTTCGCTAGTATATTACCACTGAAGTTGCATTAGTAATTCTTCAGGATCGTCCAGTAACAAATTATATATACAAACAATGATTATTATTTATTAAGTTTATATTAAAAGTAACGGGCATAAACAGTCATTTATATTTTATTGAACGACTCGATATCAACGGATTGAACTAATTCTTCAAAACTTTCAATTTGTTCCACCAGTAAGTCCACGGATACTTTATCGTCTTCTATGACGCACATTATTCTGAATTTATGAATACCATAACCGACGGCAACCAGTTTAGCTGAAAACATAATCAGTTTTAATTACATATAAAACGTTTGTGACTTTGAAAAGCATAGTTTAAATGGATAAAGAAAAGTTGACTTACAAGCTCCCCAAACTAATCCATCCATTTCGATAGATCTGACAGCATCCTCCATGGCCTTCATGTCTGTATCGTCTCCCCATGGTTTAACATCCAATACGAGACTAGATTTAGCGATAAGCGCCGGTTTCTTAGACTTCTTCTCCGCGTATGCTTTTAATCTTTCCTCTCTGATTCTTACAGCCTCCGCATCTTCCTCTTCGTCCGATCCAAAAAGGTCCACATCATCGTCTTCGTCTTTATCTTTGACTACTTCTACGGTACTAGGGCTGTCGCTACACGAGAGAATAGGTGCTGTTTTTTCCCCCGGAAGTGTCTTCAAATCGTACGATTTGATGTGATTATACCATCGTAAAACATGTGGATTCGAAGATGTAGGGGTTTTCCCTAAAGCTTCTAAAACTGCCACATCTGCTTGAGTAGGTTGCCACCTTGAAAAAATTATGTTTATTAGTCGACTAGCTTACTTAACCCAAAGTGTTTATATTAAAAGAAAGTATTCAGTGAAACATCAAAATTAATCTTTTGGTTAAGTGTCACGAATATGACAATAATCATAAATAATACGGTGTACTACGAGTATCTGTGTACAATATTTACAAAAATAGAAATGGCAAATTAATAGACAATAGATATTCTTAATAATAAGCGTCACTTTCATTCACATTTTCGATGGACATATGGATCGGTAATTTAAGGTTGAAAACATGTGTAAAAATATTAACCAAACGAACAGATGATCACGACGAAATGTTAAAACGTACCGGCAAAAGAGAAAATGCCAAGCGACATCGAGATTGTCACAACATAAAAGTTTATTTTGTTCGAAGACGTTAACCGATAGAAGAAGAGAAAAGGATAGATTCCTCGAAGATGCCGACAAGTCGAGAACGTGTGTAGCGATCAAATTCCACGATGACAAAAATAGACTTACCCTTCAATATAACTACGATCCGCTAAATAAGAATTCAAATCTTTGACACCTTTATCCGTCTTAAGGTCACCAATAGCCATCGCGAAAATACAGGTGTAAAGAAAGTATTTGATAGGAGCCGACGATAACGAAATACCCTCGGTTTACCCAGACTAGTCGCCGGAAGAGAAAGCTACATGTGGCGAAAAGTTGATGATTCGTTGCTTCGTAGGAACGTGACGTCATTCCGGTACGTTACAACCGGGAAATAAAAAAAAAAATAACTAGTTGGCTAAGACATATGTTCTAAATTGCGAAACTGTTTTATCGTTACAATCATTCCAATCGTTGCTATCATTGCAGTCGTTGCAATATCGAACGTCTGCATTCTTAGTCATCGCTTTAACACGAACATCGTTAAAATATTTTTTATTTGAACATTGAAGAGGTATTTTTCATTTTGTACTACTCCTTCACTTTCCTTGAGGAAAATTTTAATGTTATTGTATGTTACATGCCGATTTTGTTGTAAAATACGTATACTTTTGATATTGTTTGACGTATTATCTATCTACAGATTGTTTCGTATACAGGGTGTCCCAAAAATATTGTAACACATTGAAAGGGGTGATTCGGGAGGTGATTTGAAACAACTTTTTCCTTAGCGAAAATGTTGTCCGAGTCTTCGTTGAGGAGATATTAACGGAAAACACTGGCCAATCAGAGCGCGCGTATACCGTTGGCGCGGCCACGGTAGCGAAGGCTACGAGCTAAGCGGTCGTGTCCAATGTCCTTCGATGCACGTCGAGTCGCTTGTTCGCGTACAAGCGCGGCCGCTTATCACATAGCCTTCGCTACCGCCAGTGCTCCATCGGCATACTCGCGTTCTGATTGGTCAGTGTTTTCCGTTAATATCTCCTCAACGAAGCCTCGGACAACATTTTCGCTAAGGAAAAAGTTGTTTCAAATCATCCCCCGAACCAACTCTTTCAAGGTGTTACAACATTTTTGGGACACCCTGTATATCGAGCCTGTTCAAAATTATATTCGCGTTGCAGTGACGTAAATGGAGATGAACAAGTTTCTCGTTGATTTTACCGCCAGAAATACCTTTGATTGTAATTTCATTTAATTTCGTAGGTTACTTTTTTTGAAAAACTAGAAATACCAATTAATCTTAGTCTGATATTATGTAGCATTTAAAAGAAAGTATCGGTCTTTTAACTATACTAAAATTTAAAATACTAAAATTTTAGTATTAGGATTACGGAATTGCTGATTACACCACTTATAGTCGTGTAACTTACCTCATTATTCGATACATGTATAAAGGAACATTACGAAATACAGTGAAATGGTACTCGTGTTCGAGAAAGAACGAAATCTATATTAATACGTGCAATTTATCCATCTTACGCAGCCAAATAATTATTTATACGAGATTTATTTATTTCTGGTATAGGTTTGTTCGGAAATTAGCCATTGTTGGACATGCGATGCTTTGCCAATGCCAATGCTTGAAATTAAGCAGTAACCAGACCTATTTTTGATCGATCTTGTCGACTGCCTGCCCTTACAATTAGTCCTAGGCATTGCTGGGCATTGCTGGGCATTGCTGAGTTTTGGAAGGAATCCGGCTGACGGGGAAAAGTTTTGGTAATTTTAGATTAAATAAAGTCAAACTAAATATTCTAAGCCAGAAATTACTGTGTGTAGAGTTGCTTTGTATAAATAGTTAAGATAATTTCATTCTTTAGTCTGTTTATTCTACGAACGTTGATAGAATAGGATTGCGGATCTATCGATTGACATAAAATTAGGTTACGTTCGATTTGTTGGTCGAAGCTTCAGCTATGACTTTTTCTTACATAACAGCGTAATATCGACGCGAAAAAGGGTAAACGAGCCAAAATGTTGAGGCTCCCGGTGATAAGACTGTCTACAGGATTACAAAATGGTAGACCTTTTGCTGTGGGACTGCATACATCATCCAAACTACAACAGGAATTGGTAGAAGTATTCATAGATGACAAACCTGTCCAAGTTCCACCAGGAACAACTGTTTTGCAGGTAAAAATTACTGTCATTACTACTTTTACCAAATTTCAACTATCTTTACATCCGTAAATAGAATTTAGATGCATTTGTATTTGTCATTTTTTTTAGGCAGCCGCAAAGGTCGGAGTGGAGATACCCAGATTTTGTTATCACGAACGTTTAGCTGTCGCAGGAAATTGTAGAATGTGTCTGGTGGAGATTGAAAAACAAGTTAAGGTATATTTCTTATTTTTCTTATGACCATTATACATGATACGATATAAATGATATGAGCGAACAACGATAAAATTATATGGCTAATATATATGTACATACGTGTATTCTTCTATGAATATGCTTAGCCCGTCGCAGCATGCGCTATGCCCGTAATGAAAGGCTGGAGGGTGAAGACCAACTCTGATTTAACTCGTAAAGCTCGAGAAGGTGTCATGGAGTTCTTATTGGTAAATCATCCTTTGGATTGTCCGATCTGCGATCAAGGTGGCGAGTGCGATTTACAAGATCAAAGTATGGCGTTTGGCAACGATCGGAGTAGATTTGTCGATATTAATTATAGCGGTAAAAGAGCAGTAGAAGACAAGGATATCGGACCTTTGGTAAAAACAGTTATGACACGTTGTATTCATTGTACAAGGTGTATTCGTTTTGCGTCCGAAGTAGCTGGTATCGACGATTTGGGGACTACAGGTCGTGGAAACGATATGCAAGTACGTTTAACAATTTATTCGACTCGATTTAATATTTAGTCGGGTATATCTTAGTTCTCTTAATCGCTTACGTTATATTTCTTCAATTTATTTCCGATAGGTAGGAACTTACGTAGAGAAGATGTTCCTCTCTGAATTATCGGGTAACATCATCGACCTGTGTCCTGTGGGAGCATTAACCAGTAAACCGTATGCTTTTGTTGCTCGTCCATGGGAAACACGTCGCACAGATAGCATTGACATCCTCGACGCTGTTGGTAGTAATATAGTTGTATCGCATAGAACAGGTGAAGTTTTGAGAATTTTACCAAGGGTGAACGAAGTTAGTATAGTTATCGGTAATTGCCATTTAAGGAGTGTTCGTAACCCTTAACAACAATAAGCAATAATGTGTAGGAAATAAACGAAGAGTGGCTATCGGATAAAGCGCGTTTCTCTTATGACGGACTTAAGCGTCAAAGGCTCATAACTCCCATGATAAAAATCAATGGAAAGTTGGAAGCTGTTGAATGGGAAGATGCTCTTGTAACAGGTATATGTTGTAATGTTGTTTTAAGTAACATATTTTGATAGATTATAATAAAACACTTTTTCAGTTGCCAAAGCTGTACAGGGTGTAGCCGCGAATAAGTGTGCAGCGCTTGCTGGAAAACTGGCCGATGCTGAATCCCTTGTAGCATTGAAGGACTTGGTAAACAAACTTGGCAGTGAATGTCTCGCGACAGAACAAAGCTTTCCAAAAAGTGGCGCAGGTATCGATTTGAGAAGTAATTATTTATTGAATAACACAATTGCTGCAGTCGAGGAAGCTGATGTCGTATTATTGATCGGTACAAATCCAAGATACGAAGCACCGTTGGTAAATACTCGTTTAAGGAAAGGGTACATTCACGGTGAACAGACTATCGCTCTAATCGGAACAGACGTAGATTTAACGTATGATCACGAGGTAATTACTTCCATTTAATAATCTGATATCATTATTATTGATTTTTTCTGTGCGTAAAGAGTTTTATTTATATTCTAGCATTTAGGCGAGTCTCCGGATATTATAACACAATTAAGGAATGGATCTCATCCATTTGCGAGTACTTTAAAAGCTGCTAAAAAACCTCTGATCATTTTGGGCGTTGAACAGTTGAGCAGAAAGGATGGAGCAAAAATTATGTCCGAAACACAATTGTTGGCAGAGAGCCTGGGAGAAAACTCGAAGGTAAAAAAGAAATCGTCTTATCGTGTACATCATCATCATACAAAGAGATTTGCTCTTTATTTTAGTCTTCCGAAGGATGGAAAGTACTGAATGTTTTGCATACGAATGCGTCACAAGTGGCTGCTTTAGACATTGGTTATTCTTCGACGGTCGAGGACGTGAAGCAGCTGCAACCAAAAGTTCTGTTTCTATTGGGAGCCGATGATGCAAATATAAAGAAAGAAGATTTTTCGAATACTTTTATCGTATACATAGGTATATGCAAAACACATTTAGCTTTTTATTTGTAAAACGCCTATGTATGTTTTCGACTAATGTTTCAGGTAGCCACGGCGACGAAGGAGCCGCGATTGCAGACGTTGTACTTCCTGGTGCTGCGTACACTGAAAAAGTGGCAACGTACGTAAATACCGAAGGTCGTGCTCAACAAACTTGTGCTGCGATTACACCCCCAGGTTTGGCACGACCCGATTGGAAAATTATTCGGGCTCTTTCCGAGGTAATTGTGAATGTTTTTAAATACTCATGTACCATTCGCGAATATGTAGTTAATTAAATGTTTCCATAGATCTGCGGAGTTTGTTTACCTTATGACAACTTGGCGGAAGTAAGGACGAGACTTGAAGAAATTGCACCGCATTTAGTTAGATACGGTAATGTGGAACCGGCTAATTATTTCGCTCAGTCGTTAGAATTATCGAAGGTACGTACATGTGCATGTAAATTTAAATAACGATTAAGCGGCGACGCGATAATGTAGTACAAAATCAATTTATACCGATTTCTTATATAGGAGTCTAACGTATCCTTAGCGTCCAATGCATTAGACGTTAAACAAAAGACGTTGGATAATTTTTTCATGACGGATGCGATATCCCGCGCTTCGCCTACTATGGCCAAGTGTGTGCAAGCAGTCATCAGGCAACGAGAAAGTACCATGTAAACGACTAATCAGAAAATGTAAATAGGACTTTGTATTATGATAGATACATAATAGTACATGAGAAACTATTCCAAGTATGGTACTTTTATTTTATTACGCATAAAAAAATGAAAGTACCTCTTATAACTATTATGTTAAACGATGTGATACGTACTAACTTAACAGAATACAAAAATCAAGTATTAATATAAAGGAATATCGAGATATTAATTCGATGTTGACTGAATCAGCGTAAAAATATCCCTTCAAGTAGATTATCATTGTTAGCTTGATTCATTCTCTCTCTCTCGCACGCTCGCTCGCTCGCGTCATATTCAGATATGATATACAACTTTATTTAATACCTCTACTGAATTGGGATTGTTAACGGATCATTGATATTAGTTTCAATTTGTTGCTGTAGGGCCCATGGAAAGATTAAGATTAACAAAAAAGGAGGAATACACGAAATTAAAATCTTTTCATTGTCATTAATACTACAAGAATTCTTAGTTTTGAAGGTTATGTTAATTTATTCGTTCTACCGAATTGCTTGATTCTGGTTGATCGTCCGTGTCTAATTCGACAGAACTTTCATCTGTTTCAACCTAATGGAAGATATACAGGAATTATAAACCATATCTCCTATTCAACATTATTTCAGACGTATACTTTAACAAAAATTTACCTTTTCACCCAATGCTGCTAATCTTTCCTTGTACATCGTAAGTTTGCTCTCTTGATCGGTTAGAAGTTCCAAGAGATCTTCTTGTTCTTTTTTCAGTGCTTCCAATTCTTCGGATTTTTTTTGCAATTTACGTTCAAAGTCAGTCTCGTTTTCTTCTTCGAGTTTCTGTTTATATTCCTTTACCGTTGACGTGCATTCCGCCAAACGGTTTTCGAGTTCTGCAATAATACTTCGACATTTCTCTAATTCTTTCGCAGAATCTTCACTGTTTACCGCATTATAATATTCTGTTTCTTCCGATCTTCCATTACTCTGTGTTGCCCGTAGTACTAAATTTTGATCCTTTAAATGACTAACCGTCGACCGAAGATCATGAACCTGTATCTGTAAAATTAACCGACAATCAGAATGCTATAAATACTTAACTATGATTAATGAAATTTTATCCGTGAACTTGGTTCATTAATATCTACTGTACTGCACTGTACTATATTGTACCGTACTTCGAGTTCATGTTTTTCCTTAACAAGTAATTCCGTAATTTGATTAAGTTTCTCTATTTGTAAATCTTGCTCTCGAATAACTTCTTTATATTGCGCTACCAAAACGGAATCTGGTGGTGTCGGTAGTGAATTTTGACTTTTATGGTGCGAACTACTCCCGTCTAAAACAGACTTCGTAATCACACCTAAAAATACGTAATGTGATTAAGTTCAAATTCCTTATCCTCTATATCATTAAACGCAATGGATGTTAGCGATATAGTTACCCTCTAACGCTTTCGATAATCTACAGAATTCATGGTCCAGTAACAGCTCGGAAGGATTCTTGGCCGATGGCTGTGGATGTTTTAACGTTCTAGAATATACTTCATGTCTGACGAGACCACCGATAGCATCTTGAAATCTTTCTAATCCTATTCTATTCTCGATTAAATTACATAATTTTTCCTGGAAAAGAAGTACAATATAGCCTATATACGAACATGTTTATATTGTTCACTATTTAGCGTCTCGTAAAGAGATCCTTATTTTTTTATACTCATTAAATTATACCTTTGTATAATTAGAAACACTGTCGTCATTGAAGTGTATACACAATCCAATGAGTATGGCGCACATACTTTGTAGCAAAGTTTCTTGCAGGTCATCGTTATTCTCCTGCGACGATAACAGAGCAGTTAAATAAGCTACAGAAGAATCGATAAGCAAGAACGATTTAACAGCGGCTGGACAATGAGCGGTCCATCTGCAAAGCAGCATTAAAAGACCTAATTTGCATTGCGTTTTATTGCCTTGCTGCAGCAATATGACGCATTGTTGCATCAAGGTCACTGGTGGCTTCCCGATATTAGTCGCGAGAAGTACGCGCAACAGTTGTTCCTTCTGTGTGCTATCGTCGATCAATGCATGAGATAACGCCACGGCGGAAAACCAATTCGATAAAGAATCCGGGGTGAATAAACCTCCGCATAACAATTGTCCTAGCAATATTATAGTTGTAAAATATTTCTTGTTCTTGTTATGCATTACGGTAAGAACAAAATCTATACATTGGACACGGTAATATAACTTTTCACAAACCTGTTGTCAAAGATTGCATCTCGTTTCCTTGCGGCAGTAAAGTCTGAATAAGCTGATTTTGTCCCACCTCGTTTTTATACAAAAAACATTGAAAACAGTAGAGAACGGAACATCTTAAGACAAATGGTTGTTTCTCATTTACCATAGACATAAGTAAAACTACGATTGCAGGTCTGGAAAATGAGATGCGTTTCGAGAGAATCTTAACGCGTAACTTTTTTCTACTGATTTAAGATGTGTATATAACTGTAACATTACCGAGGTGGGTTACTAGGTGCCATTACTCCTGCTATAAATTCTTGATTATTGCTATTTCCTCTGATAACTTCAGCTACTGTATTAATTGTCTCTGTCAGTACATCTGCAGGCACACCACTGGCCATTAAAATATTACATAGAGCTTGCAGTAAGCCACAGGCTCTCATGATCCGTTGACAAGTTGCTACAGCCTTCGAATAAATTTTTGGTAACAATGACTCTCGATGAAATACAAGCACAAGAAATTTGTACAAAATATATATTCTTGCGCTTACCTGAGCAGGGCCACTTGGGGCTACCAATGCACGAATTACTTGTACCATGCAATGAACATTCGATACCTTTTGCGGACTCCATCCGCTTAGAGGGCTATCATCAGTTTCCGGTGGTATTTGGAACATCGGAGTGAGCTTTTGAATGTAATTACCTGTGGTGAGACGATGAAAATTTGTCGTCGGTCGTAAGTTTGGTATTTTCATTTACACGAAAATGTCTTACCTTCTTTAAAAAAATTTTGATTACTTATATTACCCCTTAAAAGGTTTAACATAAGCAGCAGACAATCTTCCACTACGATACCTCCCTCCGCGTTACCCTCCTGTGCGATAACGTCGAAGATGCGATCAAACGCATTTTCAAATGCAACAATTTTTTGAATATTTGCATTGCCCTTTGTTAACTGAATTAGAAGCAACAGGACCTACGACATTATCAAGCAAGTTTCAGCTTCTATCCAAGATATTAACAAATATAAATCTTATTGTTCCATCTTGTAACAACATACATACATCATTTCGTATGACTTCTCTGCTATCGCCAAGGAGATCCATTAATTTAGAAACACCCATCGGACTGACTAAAATTATTTCTTGTATGTCTTTCGGTCTATTGGTTAATAAATGCATCAGTAACTTTAGCGCCGGCCATCTGACATGAAAGTCAAATTCTTCCAACAGCGTTAAAACTAATCCTACGTTATCCGAATTTTTAATAAATATTTCTGTGAATTGTTCTCCTACTTTGTTTACAGCGTCAAGCTTCTCCGCTAAAAGAAACAGAATGATACGACATGCACTTGAATTTATTCAAACAAAATTGTACGTAGAACTACATAGATTACCTTCTTCTTCGAATGTTTTAGGATCGGTTATATTACAAAGAGTATCTAATGCTAAACCGATAATTTCAGAATCGGTTCTATCCACCTCCAGAATCTGTCTCAACGCATGCATCCCTTGAGCTCCCACCTCGACACGATACGTACGGGAAAGTGCTTTGAGTGCTCGACAAGCATCCCGTCTATCATTTAATAATGTGGACGATTGTAATCTGTCTACCAATCGTTCTACCTGCGCCGATTGCTCCAATGAAAAGAGTTAGAGAAAAGGATGATAAATAGAATAAAAAGGATAAAAATTTCAACGTATCGATAAATATTAGGATTTGTTATAACCGTACAATTTGTAGTCGATTTATTTTACATTGAATATCTCACAAATGACAAGTGCCATGTGTTACAAGTGTGAAAACGCAAACGTGACGATAAATGATTAGAAAATTGAAAATACCGTATCGGCGCCTGATGGCTCGTTCTCCGCAGGTGTAACACCTAAAACAAACTTCAAACTACTTTTGAAGTATTCCATCTTGTTAACAACGTAATAGTTGTATATTGTTGTATACTAAACCACTACACGTCATTCGACGTTGTCGAGATCATTTTCGGTTATCCATTATCCGAAGTTAACTCAAGAATCGATGTTTAGTAGGGGGCGGTGAGAACGCAAACGTTCACTATCACTATACACTATACCATAACCTGATAACCATATACCTTATAACCTCGAACGATTATTTTACCGAAAGCAGTATATGTTCTAATTCTAATTCTAATCTTGAAATTTTGCTATCGATAACGTTTTCAACGTTCGAATTTAGTTTATTTCAGCGGTGCTCCGAAACAAATTTGATTATTTTGTCTCAAGAAGAATTCATTTGACGTGTAGAATAACAAGCTTGGATGAAAAAAATCGATTATTTGTTAATTTATCAGTCGAATAACATTTCG
Organism: Hylaeus anthracinus; assembly: GCF_026225885.1. Classification (NCBI taxonomy): domain Eukaryota; kingdom Metazoa; phylum Arthropoda; class Insecta; order Hymenoptera; family Colletidae; genus Hylaeus; species Hylaeus anthracinus. The sequence goes on from NW_026534349.1 coordinate 15,203,257, forward strand.
GTATTAAAGTACGTACGACTGTTTATGTATGATAAATATATTTGATCTGATCATTTTCATTGTCGAAGAACGAAAATATCGTGCATTACTTTCGAATTTTCTAACTATTTCCAATAAGAGCTAGTCGTTATAAAAATTGACGGTGTTCCGTGTAAGGTACGCGAATACGTGAAAAAATTATGAAAATCTGAAAATACACGTGCAACTTGAGTTTTTCACGTTCTCGACTACTTTACGTAACAGTATTAAAAATAAGAACATGTTAAGAACATTTGTTGATTACAGCCTAGACAAAAGACAGGAGGCAGGAGGTTAATTTATCGTAAATTCAACGAAGAATTCGCCCATTTTCTTTCGTGGAACAGTAGGGAGTAAGGGGAGCAAATTATATTGTTTTATTAAATTGAAATTCGACTGTACATTACAGATTGTTTACAGGCATAGAGGTACAAAAATGATGCAATAGGCAAAATCAATAATCTTGCGACGAATCTGACGTAAGAAAAGCCTAATCAATTTCCGTTGTTATTGCATCATCATACCATAGCTACAGAAAATTCGAAATGTTGTGAAGAATGAATTCCTGTAAAATTTGAGCAATCGTTTTCTTAACATCGACTAATCGCATTTATTGTTAGTCGAACCTTTCTTTTGATAGGAATTTTACCAACGAGGATACGAGTTATCTATTGAAACTGCCTGAAGGGAGAAGACATTTTTTCATAAACATGCGTGAAAACGCAACGCATTGGTATACATAATATACATAATATATATCATGATAATAACAATCGTATCGCACATGTTGCGAGTTCTATTTTTACACACTTTTCTGTAAGTCACGCATCGGTCTTAGGTAGATTGTGTTTCAAATTTTAAATCACTCGTAGTATATCGAGAACGAAACACGTAATAGAACATTAATCAATTTTCTGTATATTTTATTTTTATCGAGTAGATACCAAGAAAATAATATACGAATAATCATATATTATTTCCCAAATCGACGAAATAATAGTAAACGACTACAACAACAAAAATGATATGTACTTTCGTATAGGCACACAAACTCTATCTATCTATAATAATTAATATCAAGTTTTTGGAAATCTACTTTTCCATTTGAAATGAGTAAGTGTAGATACCAAGAAAATAATATAGGAATAATCACGTATTATTTCCAAACTCGACGAAATAATAGTAAACGACTACAACAACAAAATGATATGTATAGGTACGCAAACTCTATCTATCTATAATAATTAATATCAAGTTTTGGAAAATCTACTTTTCGATTTGAAATGTTAAGAATAAACGTGAAAAGAAAAACAGAGTGCTCCGAGTATAGTTAATATTTTTTTTTACAAACGAATACGTGACAATTGTCAGAAATCAGCTTACGAAATATTTGTAATCGTTATGTCATCGTGTTGTTGTGTATTCATTACGAACTATCGCCGGAGTAATTTCAATGTAGTTATAAATTGTCGTCAGAGATAACAAGCCAAGGGCCAATTACTCATAAACCGAGAGACCGTATCTGCCCAATTTTTATGTATGGATCGATAATAATTCGAGGATGATCAAAGACACGTCATATCTAATTTCGCGATCTAAAATAGAATAGAAATACTGTATCGCTCGTGTTCGTGAGAGACGCCTTCCTTTGATTTTCCTACGATTCCGCCTTTCGCTCTGTCCTGCTCTTTACCCTTCTCGTGTCACGTAAACTAAACGTAACTAAATATAGTCAGCGTTTTCGTCAATGTACTATCGTCCCTCTGTTCTCTTATGCGATTACGTGCCCGATCCTCTCTCCTTTCATTCTTGCTTCTTCCCTCTTTTCCTCTTTCGTTGTTATTCTGCCACTTGGTCATATAAATCTTGTTTTCTCGTTTCCCCATTACGTTGCTTTCCCCCCTTTTTTCGTTGTACCCTTCGTTTCCCTGCAGTCCGTCTCTTTTCATACACGCGAGAACCGTTCCGTTTAATCTAGTTCGTTTTTTTTTTTTTTTTTTTAAGTACATCGCGTATTTCGATATCGAATCGTTACTCCACTAATTAAAATGCCTCCCGACTCTCGATTGAATTTCATTCATCGCGAATACCAATGAACGTGTTTTATTTTCGAGATTGTACGTACATTCGGAGATTAGAAAACGCACGTTACACGCTCGCGTACACCGAAACGGTTGTTTTTCTGAATCGAACACGATTACGTACATGTTCCCGATAACGAAGGACCAAATTGTTTATCCCTCGAACGTGAAATATTATAAACACTCCTGTACGTATATTTACCGTTCGTAAAACGACGCTTACCAATTTCAGCTTCGGAAAGTATAACGACGTGTGTTTCGAAAAATCTAGAACTTTTTCGCTCGGTTAGGTTTTCTCGTATACTAGTAAGCTTCGTTTATTTTTTAATCGGCGTTGCTTAGCGTTTTCGAACCATTATTTCCACTTTACTCGAACGAGAAACTGTGATCGACGACGTACGAAAATCTTAATTTGTAGATAACGCGTTTATTTTCTTCTTTTTTTTTCTGTAAAAGAGACCTACTGAAATCTATAGACGGGGGACAACGGCGGTGATTTTCAAGTCCAGCATCAGCCGAGAAACCGAATGGAGTATGAAATAAGGCAAAAAGAGTAGAGAACAAGTCATTGGGCAAAGAGAGTAACAAATAATGATGCGGTGGAGAAGGCAGGAGGGTGTGAGCACTGCGAGCGGCTTTGTGAGGAAGAGGGGGCGAGAAGGGACGGCAGGGGAAGAGTGAGAGTAAGAGTAAGGGTAAGAGACAAAGAAACTATACGTTGTCGAATAAGTATTTCCACCAAAGTTGCAGTGGTTATTCTACGAAGCAATAATCGATTTTCTCCAAGCAAAAATGAAAGAGAACGAATCCACGAAACGTTAGGTATCACGGCTGAGAGTCGATTAAATTGGCCTAACGCGAGGAAAGATGATTATGATGTAAGAAATAGTATGTATGTACACATGTATATCGTTGAATTCGAAACCTTCGAATTATAATGGAAATAAACGGTTCGCGATCATCGGATGAGCTAATTACAATTGCACGTGGAAAGAATGAAAATAACGGTGGAAAAGCACGACGAAGGAAAACGTTCTAGAAAGGGCAAATAAAGTTTCCGAAGACCGGTAGGCCACGATTAAGTCGAGATAGAAGCTGGTCTTGGTCGTTTCGTTGATCGTTCGGTAGACCCGATGGCGAAGGAAAACGGTATTAAGAACCGAAGATAACCGAACGACAAGGAACGGAAACACCCGAAGTGGACGCAGTGAGAAACATCACGTAGCCCTGTGTTGCTAGGCGGCTTGCGGAGGGCGATGGAGGGGAAAAATCGGAGGAGTGGGGATGGTCGGTATAAAAGTCGCGTCATCGATGCCGGCGAATCAGTTGTTCGGATATCGTACGCGGGGGAGTGTTAATGCCGTAGCGTTAGTTCGAGTGAAAGTTTAGGAAGAAAAACCATTTAAATTTTGGCATTCTAAAGAAGTGATATTGTTGAATTTACAAGCTCTATCGACGAATCGATATTATCGTTAATAAAAAAGCATTAAACGGCGCTCGTGACGACGAAAGAACAATTATTCTATTATATCCGTGGAACATGGAGGTTTTGCCGTGTCCTGTAAACGTGAATTTCAGCAATACCAGAGGCAAGGTTTTTTTTCATTTCGTCGCTAGTCTTTGTTCAATTTTTCGCGTACGGCGTTACCGGCACTTTTTTTTTTCTCTCTACGCCGCGTACTTACACAGTTCAAGGGAGAATCGATCGTCGAATATCGCGAACCAGCGGCAGAGTCGTCGGTTTCAGCTGATTTTACGAGTCAGCTGATTTTTTAGCGAGAAGACACGAATCTCGTGTAATTTTTACGCTGTTTATTCGAAAACGTTCTTTGCATTCCTTTTTCGTTTTTTATAACGTTCCGTTTCGTTTATTTTCTCGCTCTTCTTTATTTCGATGCCTTCGAAATTCGAGCGGCGATTCGTTTTTATATTTGTGAAATGATTTTCTTGAGAAAATAGACCAAAAAAAAAATTATCCCGGTGCTGGAATATCGGTAGGTTTTCAAATAGTGGCGAAGAAGCCTTAGTTCTCAAATAGCAGTTCAATTGCTGCTGGTATAGTCGGCGTCGCTATCGTCGTGGTGTCGGTGTAGCTATTACATGTACATATACATTGTATATGTTGCCCTAAGAACTGAAGATATAGTAATTGTAAATTATTACGAGCGAATATAACAAACTAATACATAGGGTTTTTTTTTTTTTAATTTATCGGAGCTAGTTACAAAATAATTTGGATATTTTATCTCCTGATTTTCGAGTAATAATTTAGACCTTTAATTTTATTTATTATTAGATCTTTTTTTATCAAATAAAAAAATCGTCTAATCGACTAATTATCGCTTAATTATAGCTGGAACAGTGACAGATGAATTGGTGGACGGAGCTTGCCAGGCCTTGGCAAAGCGTCTCGAAGTCGAATTGAGAAGGGCTAAGCACGCTCAATTGGCATGCGGGGAAGTTTTACTACCTGCTGATCTTTTGCCTAGAATAGCCAAAAATGTTCTTGCCATGGCTGAAAATGAACCTTGCGGTCTTAGGTAAGTTCGTTTTAATTTTACAAAATAGTTAAACACGTTTTACTCTAATTATCCGACATTCAAAATATAATTCGTACGTGTTTTGGTTGTTACAGAGGTTGCACCTTGTTCATCAGTTTCGAAACTGACAGCGTGTGTCGCAAATTGTCGAAAATACAATGCGACCCTAACACGGTGTCCACCTTCGAATTGTACTTGACGTTGAAACAAGATCACACGTCTTGGCACATTTTGTTACCACAATTTTTAAAGTAAGTCTCCGAAATGAACGGTAAACAACTACAACTAAACGAGAACAACTATATTATAGACGAGTCTCTAATCGTTTGCTTCTTTTTCTTTTCAGAAACCTTACGCGAGGGGGCACCATCATGATCAGTAGGGATTTTACTTTGGAAAAAAAGAAATTGTACAGATCCTACCAGCATGCACAGTGAACGATTCACTTGTTTCTCTGTCATTCGATTTTCTTGGTAGACGCGATTATTCCAAGCTCCACCGATAATTTTATAGGGCCAAGGTGATCTACGGAGCCTTCACTTTCCGCGCGAAATGACAGATCGAGTTTTTCGATGTGGACATATTTTGCAATTATTCGCTACAAAGAATTATGGAAAGGACACAAGGAGGAGAATCGGAGAAGGAGAGAGAAGTATGGAAGAACTATATTTCTAGACCATGATACGAAAAAGGTGGAAAGTACATCCCACGATGAAAATGCAGACTCGATAACAGATTTGTTTTTTCCAATCTGCAATGGCTCGAAGATGATCGTGCGATTTGGCTGTGTTCATAGCCGCTAATATTGCGATCGGTTCGAAGAAACGAAGCCTATACGTTCGACTATTGTGATAGTAAGACAAAACACAAATTTCATTATTGTTAAGAGCGAAAGTTTCTGTACGCGATTCCTGGACTTTGCATATTTCTTTAATCGTAAATTTAACAAGATGTCGTCGTCGTTGTCGAATGTGTAAAAAAACGAGTACAATAAATCGATAACAATTTTCCAGGGTCGCGTAAAGATACATTCTCTCGTTATAGGAGAAAAGCGTGTATCTTCGTTCGACGAAGAAGCGACTCGTTATACGACTCGTACACGAATTCTCCGTGATAACGCCTAACGACATTGTCGATTAGTCATAATAGTTTAGGTATCTATCTAGATACGATATAATTTTTAGTTTGAAAATCACCATCGGATACCTAATCTCAACATCTGTTTAAAATGCAAATTCGTAGAATTCGTTCGTATAATTCTGGCCAGTGCTGAGTTGTCGTTCTTTTTTTCTTTTTTATTCGAGGCTATCTATCCATCGTTCGTTAACATTCGGCTCCGTGAAATTTTCTCGTTTCGACTACTCCTCGATACATGATTTTTCAGACGAAAAGTCACGATTACTTTAGGTATCGATCGGTAATGATGTTGTGATATTAATGAAAACAAACGTGATTAACGAATAACGTAAATTGAATCCGTGCAACATATTAAGTAATCGTGTACGTAACTTTCTCCTGCATTTGCGACAATTTTCCAGGACAAAACGATTACGTTTGCTGTTCGCTAATTATCGTAGTTGGTGACTTTGATAGACTATATTTTGTTCAAACATTGAAATCATTTCGTCCGAAGAAAATTTGCGTCAGTTCTTCCAGGAGGACGTGTAAACGTATACACATAACGCGCGTGCGTGCGCGCGCTGAAATTTATATGTATGAATTTATAAGACTGATCAGCGATAGATACTAAATTTTTCAGGATAAGTTTTTCATGAATAGCTGCGCATGCGTATATCTTCTTTAAAATAGCAGGGACACTTCGGGAACTTGTATGCGGTACAACGATCGCTTAGGTCGAAGTCGTTGAACGAAATGATCTTCCTGACCACTTTGCAAACAAACGTATAAGTAAAGGAACAAGAAACAAATATGGCGTATGTGTGATGTTCGTGTCGTTATTATATCGATTATGTAGAAAACAGAATATATAAAATGCTGTTACGTATATTTTGTACTTCGTTAAAAAAGTTAGAAATAACAAAAAGACATTAGATGCATAACGCGTAGAATTATTTAATTTTTTTTTATATACGATATTACCATTAGGTATTGCTTGCGTAGATTGAACATGGCGGAAAGTTGAACAAGAAACAAACGTTTGCGTTACGAAATCAAGTTGCGACTAGGTGTAAATTTTTAGTATACTTTGATCAATTTTCACGATTTGTCTTTTTCTCTTGTTGGAGAAGAGCGATCCCGTTGGCGAGTTTGCACTCGTCCCTCGGCTCGTTTCGACTCCGTTAATTTTCTGGTCTTGAATTGTCTCCAAACGAATAATTGCGTTAACTACGATTTAATAATGTTAGGGGTACGCGTGCTACCTCCGTCGAGATTTTTTAACGATTCTTGCGAGACGTTTGTAATTTCTTTTTTTTTTGAGCCCTTTACCGCCTACATGTGATGTTAATTTTAATTTGTGATCTTACTGACAAATAAGAGAGACAAGGAATAAATAATTACGGAACTTTTAATAAATACGCCTACAATTCATTCCACCGTTACGTACACAATTGCGTTTTTAAACCAGTCTTTTAACCAGCATAACTTATGTTTAATTCTGGCTCAGGGTCGGCGCAAGCCAGGTTACTGAATTAAAGGGCACCGATTTTGATTAACTTTTTACAGACTGATGATACCATTAACAAATGGAATCAATTTTTGCTGAGATGCAAGACATTTTTTTAGTAGCGATGATTAAATTCAAAGGAGTGACAAAAATCATCAAAGTATTATTATTTAATATTCGTCTTATAAAAAATATATAGCATTTGTAAATAAATAATTCCTTGTTGTAAAATTTAAGTTTAGGATTTGAATGTGAATTCAGACCCCGCAAAATTGTTGAACCCGGCCCCGCAAAAGGTCACGCCGGCCCTGTTCTGGCTCGAAACTTACCCCTTGTATCTGAAGAATGTGACATAATTTTTATGGTAGGTGAATATTACATTTGTCCTTATTTTTTTATTAACATATGGCGAAGATAATAATCATATTAATACATTATTATAAACATATTCAATATTCATTTTGTTATTGTCAGCGCCTCTAGTGGGAAAACGCCCAAGTTTGTCGTAAAATCGTTTCTCTTTTTTACTGATAGATGGTAGGATTAAATATGATACCGACATCAGATGATAATATATTCTAATTATTTTTGTAAAGATTTACATAGTTTTACTCGGTGCTATGCATAGTTTACAATAAATTGAATTTGCAACTGTTAAAGTATAGATGAGAACATCGTCCTTCAGATGTTTTCTTAGCAAAGAGTACTACACTTTTGTAAGCTTTATAAAACTTCGTTCCAAAGAGAATGGAGGTCAATAGGTGTATCACTAATTCAATTTTTGTGTTTAATTGCTTGTAATCTAATTACAAGTTCATTATTTAACGTAATAAGCTTGAATATGTGAATTTTGTTATGTTAGTAAATTGTTGCTAATGTGCTGCCATCTATCAGTAAAAAGAGGAACTATTTTACGACAAACTTGGCCGTTTTTCCGATAGAGGCGCTGACCAAATTCTGAAAATTAGTTCGGCCTTCTCACCATTAGATGGCAAACCAGGATTATACTTAGTAGCGTCATCTAGCAGTAAAAAGAGGAACTTCTTCCACTGCAAACTTCGACGTTTTCTCACCGATGGCGCCACTACTGCCAAGACCTGCAGAAATCTTCTAATACCTACGTATTTCTACTAATACCGAAATTGAAACAAGCCCCGCCATTTGTCTCTTATACAAATTTTCCAACCTTGACATTTTTTTGCTTTGTTTGGTTGTGACTTTTTAACGACACATTTAAGCCAGTTTTCGACGATGGAAATAGGAATTTTTCGGAGCAGGGTAATTTCTGAAGGAGAGTTTGCGATGTTTTCTCAAATGTCCAAGAATCCATGGAGGACGGTGTCGGTTCGACATCGTCGACCATTAGATGCTTCGGTTTTCTTAAGATGTCGTGTTTCAAACGAGGCTCTAGATTTAGAGACATCCACTATAAAGCGAATGAGAATATTACGAAGTAGAAAAAGCGTCCAGAAAGATCGATGACTGAGAATCGGGTTAAACATAATAATAAATATATAAATACTTACGTTGAACATGCGTATCAACGCTACGCGAAGAGAGTGATTGGTAAATTCAAACGCTTTCTTCTCCAAATAATTTTCCTCGATTACAGTCGCTGCAACATCGATAATTTCTTCGCGAATAGAACCGATCAGGTGTTCGATGCACTGTTCCCATGCGAATTCGTGCCATTTCGAATCCGGAACGCCGGAGGGTATGCGACGATACAGGGTTAAAAATCGGTCATCCATAGTAGTAATTTTCTTGTTTGTCATTTTATATCTACTTTTGGACAAATTTCATTTGCACGATATTTCAACGTTCAGTATACGGTATTCATTTATTGTCTCAAAGTATTTCTTTTCATTGCGTAGAATTTACAATGATATGCGCAACAAACAGAATAAAACCTCAATTTTTTTTTTACTTTTAAAAATCCTTAGGCTTTTTCTCAGATGAAAATGGGGAACTTCTATCCCTACTCGGATTCTTCGCTCCTACCGAGAATCTTCTGCGGACTTGCAAAATTAAAGAACTGGAACTTCGAGATTACCTTAGTTTCGCAAGTTCGCAAAAGGTTCGAGAAAAAATACGAAAAAATTTGTATACAGTTGAGAAAGATCAGTGTAACGCGCATCATTGCGTATTTGATAAATAAATACACTACGAAAAAATGTTTGAAGTCGTACGTGCGCGCGTACGTAATGTTCGCATTGCGATACATTAACGACGTACTAATACTAAAAAAAGTTACAAAAAAAATCACGAGATTAACACAAGACCGAATGCTAACGCTAGGCAAACGTACGTGCCCCTTCTACAATAGCGTCAACCTTGAAATACCATTTGGAGCATTTGCGATTCACACATTTTCGAGCCATAAAATCTTCCAACGAATGATTCCCCGTGCAATCGCATTGCTCGATGAAAAGGCTGTTATCAATTGCGTAATAATTTCTATTACCTCCAGAAAGAAACGAGGAACGCAAAGGAGGATACGAGGTAGATTCCGCGATACATCTACGAGTATTTCCTCGAGAGCTTACAAAGTTAGTTATCCATGGTTACGCGGCGAACATGAAGTCGAATACCGTCGCCAATTTTTTCAAAATCGAATGAACAACGCAAGAACGATTACATCTCGCACCGAAAATGCTAGTTAATCTCGTGCGCGCTGTAATTATCATCACGGTGACGAACGATACTTTTCTTTTCGATTCGCCTTCGCACATCTGTTAACGTGCGATAATACTGGTTGACTTGTTCCCGCGTGAACCGCTTCTCCCTTGTTCGTTCAACGGTACCCGCCCGCATCGCAATCGCAGGATCATCACTGGAGGGTATAAGGGAATGAAACAGAGGGAAAACGAAAATCGTTTGATCCGTCCTCTTCGTTCTCAACGTTGGTCAATTCAAGCGACGACGGTGGTTATAACACCACCGGATACGGGAAGACCAGTCGTTCCCATTAAAGCCACGTCTATTTCTCTCGCAGCTTGCCTACCCTCCGTGATCGCCCAAACGACTAAAGACTGTCCACGCCGACAATCTGTATGGAATTAAGAATATTGTACCGTTGTTCATTTTTGCAATCATCGTTTACGATCAAAATTGTAGCAATTAAATACTAGAGTAACATAGAACATAGCGAGAGCTTACCACCAGCCGCGTACGTGCCAGACAAACTTGTTTCAAATTTGCCAATTGCTGTTTTGAAGTTACCCCTCTCATCCAGTGCCGTATCTAGTTCTGTCGCTACGTATTTCTCAGGACCCAAGAAGCCCATTGCGAGTAAAACTAAGTCACATTTATACACCTACAAAAAAAAAAGAAGGAAAGGCAATAGAAAAGTGATTCAATTTTAATTATCTCATTTAACAAGAAGACCTTCATCTTCCTTATTTTTGTTGTTAAATCATTTATATTTTCTTTCATTTGTTCACCTTTTCTGATCCAGCAACCTCCTCCATTTTCCAACGACCATTTTCCATTGTCCACGAAACTGTCACCGTCTTAATACCACTCACGTGTCCGTTTCCATCATCGAGGAATTCCTATAAAGAATACGTAAAGTGTAAAGCCGGCGATTGACTTGCAACAAAATGCTGTAATGTAACTGCTCGGCACGAATTTTACGGTTCGGCACCAGCGTTACATTACAGCTGAATTCTCTCTCAATGATTCCTACTCAGTTCAGTGAAAAGTAGACGATCAAAGAGGATCGTCAAAAAAACCGACAGACCAGTGGAGTACGGTCTAGCGCAAGAGCGGCTCGGCTCGTCGCTCGCTAGTCCGTCCAGACTAAGCGAATGCTCGCGTTACATTACAATGTTCTGTTGCAAGTCAGTCGCCGCCTTAAAATGGCGTCCAAAAACCATTTCGAGCAAAGATGTTGTACATACTTGCCGACTCTTACTTACTTTGCTCAACGTACTGAATTGACGCGGATCCCGTCCGAACTTGAGAGAAACTTCTTCGTGACCATAGTCCACCTTGAACACTCGTGGAAATTGAGGCCAGGGATTATCCTTTCCCCTCTTGTTCGGTGGTTCTGGTAAAATTTCGAAAGTTGTGATGGTTTTGGCGCCCTACGAGAGAAAAACAAAAGAGCGAATGAAAGACAGAAATAAAGATCAATCGCAGAAGCTGTATAGAAGCTGTAATAGAAAATACGATGTTCTTCGAGGATCTTTGTAAAACTATCGAGTTACCGGAAAATTATACCTGTCGCAAAGACGTGGCTATGCAGTCGCAACCGGTATCACCGCCGCCTATTATAATGACATCCTTGTCTTTGGCCATCAGTCGCATATCCAGAGGGGTATCGTTTCCCATTTGCTTCTTTTGCCAGTGCTCCAAAAAGCTTACAGCGAAATGAATACCTTCGAGTTGTCGACCTGGTATCGGTAAGTCCCTTGGCCAGGTTGCGCCAGTACAAAGCAACATTGCGTCGTATTGTTCACGTAATTCCTGTGATACGTGGACGAAGATAAATTAATTTGAGGAAAAAAAGAAGAAAGAAAAAACTACCCGTGAAATGCGTGAAATTAAATGATACACGGAGTAATCGTTAACCTTAGCAGATATATCCTTTCCAACGTTAACGCCAGTTTTGAAAGTGATTCCTTCTGCGGCAAGAAGGGAAACTCTTCGCTGTACAACTTGCTTCGACAGCTTCATTGTTGGTATTCCATACTGAAGAAGGCCTCCTATTCGGTCGTTCCTCTCGTAAACAGTCACCAGATGTCCAGCCTTGTTTAGTTGATGGGCAGCCGCCAATCCTGCAGGTCCGGAACCGACGACAGCGACTCGTCGACCGGTTCTCAACGCAGGTGGATGCGGCACTATCCAACCTTGTTCGAAGGCATGATCGATGATCGCGCATTCGATGTTCTTTATGGTAACTGCTGGTTCCGAAATCCCCAAAACGCAAGCGCCTTCGCATGGAGCCGGACAAACTCTCCCTGTGAATTCTAAATGCATTCCGATCGTTAAGTCGAATACTATTTATAAAATATAATCAGATTACGTTTACGATCATTGCGATTAGAACATGATCGCACGATAATTACACGGTATTAAATGACTCGGCGATCTAAGACAATGATTGCGTGGCAATTAAAGAGTAGTTGTCGAGTAATTACTATGTAATTACCTCGTGATTATTTTGTAGTCGTTACGGTGGTAAATATTAGTAAAACCTCATCGTTTAAAAATACAAAATAATAGCGCATACCTGGGAAATTATTGGTTTGTAGCAACTGATTCAGCGCCTCCTTCCAATTCGATTGAAAGACGAGATCGTTCCACTTAGGAATAATGTTTCCTAGCGGGCAGCCATGACTACTCTGACAGAACGGCACTCCGCATTCCATACACCTCGCTGCTTGTACGCGCAGTCCTTTGCGGACTCCTTTAAAATTATATATTTCATCCCAGTCGTTAACACGGTTTTCGGTCGGTCGATAAACACTTGTTTGCCTCTTGTATTTCATAAATCCCCTAAAACAATATTGCGAGAATAGGTGGTTAGATTTTAATTGTCGTCTCGGTGAATCGAACAAGAAATGGTTATGTTGCGGCTAGCGCGCACCGAAAATAACGGTTCACGTGCAAACAGCTAGAATGGTTTACGACAAGCAAACGACGAAGCTATTTTTGAGAAAGCCGTCTTTTTCCGTTATTAACAGATGTTCGTTTCCTCGCGACAATTAGCTACGGCCTCAATAGCATATTACAAATGTCGTAAACCATGGGTCTTCCGAAGGCAAAGTCAAGCAACCCTTGGCGGGCGACGATGCGAGGCCTGAGGCTCGGAGAAAATCCCGCTGCATTGCCAAATTTCCAACGGTGGTACTCCCCCACCTCAGCACACCCCCTTCCCTGGGAGACGCGCTAAGGGCGTAAGGAAGAGGTGGTGGTGTAAGGAAATTCCAAGGACGATTAGTTTTTAACGAGTCGTCCTGTCGATTTGACGAGTGGTCAAGTTCGACCAAGAGAGTCTAATAAATAGGCACCAAATCGAATCCTCGTTTTTCCTTCACCCTCACGTCCTACAGTTACAGTTAAAGAATACCTTATCTTGTCCAATTTCCGTTGTTCCATATCAGCGTCCGCAATAGCATCTTCGATGTCCTTGACTTGATTTGACAACGTCTGGGAGTTTCCGTTTACGACTGGTTGTGCTTGCTTGGCTTCCTCGACTTGTTTCAATGCTCGTTGATATTCGTATGGGAATACCTTGAAGAAAATAAAACGTGAAACAACGATTGCTTCGCCTACTATGTCGGATGAATTACTTTACGGGTTTAGGGATACCTTCACAAATCTCGTCGTTGATTCAGGCCAAAGCGACAGTAGATCCAATGCAATTAGAGAACCAGTCTTCTCGACAAATTCTTCCAACAGACATTTCACGTAAGCTATATCGTCCGGTTTATTTAGAGGAAGCAGTTCTACCATTTCAGGATTGCACTTGCTGCAAACAAACGGTATATTAAGAAGGAATAAAAAATAGGGCCTGCTCGACCTTGTTGATGTTCTTTCTATTAACTTATATTAAATATTACTTATTAAATAAAACAGAATTATTTTTTTATATACTGGAGGCTTCTGAAAGTTAAGTAAGTTAAGTAAGAAAAGCCTTGGTGGTATAGTAAGTGCGTGATACAGATATAGTAGCTCTCGTAAAACCGTCGGAGATTCAAGACAGTTGAGAAAATTCTATTCGGGCTTCAAGACCTTTGTGACCCAGCCACCATCACATGTAAAACTAACAAGGGAACATATTGAAGGAAGAATTTCTTCTTCCGCGCCAAAATGCGGTTTTCATTATCATTTTTTTTATTGAAAAAATTATACAAGATTTTAATTTGAAATTTTACACACGTCTTTAGTAGTATTTTAGTGTGATGTACAAAATTATTTTGGAAAGATTTACCTAAGAATATAAACGTTACAGAACGTTGACCGTGACGCCGCGCCGCGAAACAAAGAGAGAAGACGCTGACGCTAACATACTTATTCGATACAAAATTAATACGTAAGAGGACCTCTGGATATTTCCAGGTAACAGGTAGATAACAGCCGCCTTTTGTAAAAATGCTATTCAACCAAACAAGCGCAAAAAAATGACCGTTTCCCAGAAAAATAGTCTTGAATCCATGCCTACTCAGCCACTCTACTAGGAAATCCCTACAAAAACATATAACGTTTTAAGAATACATTTGCTTTGAAAAACCTGAAAAATTATAATTTCGTGACAAAAAGATTTCAAGTGGACGTGTCCCGAATTTAGTAAAGACGGCCCTGAAGCCAGGAAACCTGCCCATCGTTTGGAACATCCTAATTAGAGTCTCGAAGCAACGATAAGTATCGCTTTCGAGGTTTATCGATATTATTTTACGAGAGTCGCTATATCTGTACCGCGTACTATGGATACGTACCTCTTGAACGACCCGTCATCGTAGACATAAGCTATTCCACCGGACATTCCAGCAGCGAAATTACGACCGGTAAGCCCCAAAATTAGCGCACAGCCGCCCGTCATATATTCGCAACCATGATCTCCTACACCCTCGACCACAAATACCGCTCCACTGTTACGAACACCGCACCTTTCGGCAGCGATTCCTCGGAAGTACGCTTTTCCAGAAGTTGCGCCGTAAAGGCAAGCATTGCCTACGATTACATTCTTTTCGGAATCAAAGGTCGAATCTTTCGGTGGGTATATAACGATTTCTCCACCGCATAATCCCTAAAAAATTGACAACGAATTCATCAAATGCTGTGCCACCCAACTCGTATTAACCCTTTGCATTTGAGGCCTTTTTCTCTGAGGCGAACTAGCAACTCCAAATGATTTCGGCTATATTAGGGAAGCGTTTTACTGTTACTTTATAATGATCTCAAGTTCAAGCAAACGTATATAAATAATAAAATTTATAAAACATACAACATATAAAACAAAATTATAAAACGACATTTTACAAAACAATCCCCGAGATGGATTCTGAGTTTGTTAGGGCATATATCATAATAATATGAGGTTTCTCGCCTGACGCCAGGTTTATTACGGCCATAGCAAACCTTACAGTCCCTCTTTACCCCTTTCAAAACAATATGAAGCTTTTCATTTAGTCGAGACTCATCGCTGTTTGGTCTCGCCGCTTGATCGCGATGCTGGCGATACGGTTCTATAAATTCTTCCACAAGCGTTTCTACATAGATAACCTAAATGGTTTAGTTGTCTTTCCTTTCTTTTCTTTTTTTCTTGCTTAGAAAGGGTGTACAAATTTGTCAAACATCTTATCGCGCATCGAAAACAAACATAACGAGTTAAAGAAGGACTGGGCGCTACGGCTCCCGTAGAGTGGACGCGCAATACTTCCCGGGCGCCGCTCGAGTGCAAAGGGTTAAAGGAGGAAGGAAGATACTTACTTTCCCTACGTAATCGTTGGCATCACCTTCGAGAGTAACGTGCACACCTTTGGTCATGAAAGCACAAAAACTCTGACCCGCTGAACCCTTCATCTTCATATTTATACTACCATCCGGCAGTCCCTCTTCGCCGAACAATCTACGATCGAAACATTAATTCAGAACGCCTGATGTATTCAAGATCAATTAGAGGACATGTAGTAGAATAGAAAAACTGTTTACTTTGAAATATGAAAGCACAAAGTCGATCCCAACGCTCTGTCCTCGTTATTGACATTGAATTCCATCTCGACGCGATCCTGCTTCCTATCGAGCACTGGTTTGGCCTGCTCGATCATGCGATTGTCCAGTCTGTTTTCCAATTGAAAGTCTTGCTTTATCGATCCGCCTTTAATATTGACTCCTGGCCGAAGTTCGAGCGCGCTGCGCAAAATATTATCGAGATTTAGCATTTTAGCTTTTTCGATCGAGATGTCCTTCCGAACTCTCAAGAGATCCGCGCGGCCAATTAGATCTTGAAACTTACGAATACCCAGACTGGCCATGTACGAACGTACCTATTTTGGATAAAGCAATCATTTCGGTATTAAAATTGTCGACGAAAAATTCTTTGTTTTTAATTCTTTCTTTAGTATGTATACCTCTTCTGCTAACGCAAAGAAAAAGTTGATAACGTGTTCCGGCTTCCCTTCGAATTTCTTTCGGAGCGCGGGATCTTGGGTAGCGATACCCACGGGGCAGGTGTTTAAATGACACTTTCTCATCATGGTACAACCCATAGAAATCAATGGCGCTGTACTGAAACCAAATTCATCGGCGCCTAAGAGGGCTGCTACTACGATATCGAATCCCGTGCGCAACTGTCCGTCAGCTTGAACGACTACCCGTGACCGAAGATTATTCAACGTCAAAACTTGATGAGTCTCCGCGATTCCCAGTTCCCAGGGTAAACCCGCGGATTTAATTCCTGTCCAACTACTGGCTCCAGTTCCGCCATCGTGACCGGATATTACGATGTGTTCTGCTTTTCCCTGTTTCATCGTAACGAGAAGAGTTTCAACACTTTCAGAGGTAATAATTCGAATGATGGTAAATAAAAATTAGAGAAGAATCAAGAAAGATATTCCAAGATATTACCTTTGCCACACCTGACGCGACTACGCCTACTCCTACTTCGGATACCAATTTCACAGAAATACGAGCCAAAGGATTAGCGCATTTCAAATCGTAAATCAATTCTGCGAGGTCCTCGATCGAGTAGATGTCGTGATGAGGAGGTGGCGAAATTAGTCCCACGCCAGCTACCGAGCATCTGGTTGCAGCAATTTCAGCTGTGACCTGCGTAAATTATGCAAATTAAACTTATACTTGCTACTCGTTGTAACTTGTTTCTACTAGAGTTGAGTCTGCTCGTTGAATTACTTGTATTCGACTAGTATTCGAATAGTAAAGTAGTTCCAATTCCAGATTCTACTCTTACCTTGTAACCAGGTAACTCGCCACCTTCTCCTGGCTTGGCTCCTTGTGCCATTTTAATTTGAAGGTCGTCAGCGTTTGCTAAGTAACTCGAGGTTACGCCGAAACGACCACTGGCAACTTGCTTAATGGCTGATCGTTTATTAAATTCTGGATCCTGGTCGATGTATCTAAACCAGAGAGAATATTTCGCCATCTTTACTCTGCAGTTTTTCCGAGTTGATGTATACCTATCGGTGTGTACTCACCTGTAAGAATTTTCACCACCTTCGCCGGTGTTCGATTTACCTCCGATACGATTCATCGCGATCGCTAGTGTCGTGTGCGCTTCTATCGAGATACTTCCAAAACTCATGGCTCCAGTTGCGAATCGCTTTACAATCTCAGATGCTGGTTCAACTTCTTCGATGGGTATAGAATTCTCGGTCTTGTCTACGAATTCCAGTTGACCTCGTAACGTGCAAGCCCTTACCATTTCCATCGTTGTTTTTCGGTACTTGTCGTAAGCGCTCATGTTCTTTGAATTGACATAGTCCTACGAGACGAGACTTATTTTTAGATTCTTGCTGTCTATCAACGGAAGAAGGATATCTCTTCGACGAAGATGTGACGCGCTAAATTACCTGCAGATTTGCGATGCTGTCGGGATCGTTTATATGTTTCTCTCCCCCGGAACGCCAGTGATAAGTACCTGGATTGCGAATGACGAGCATATCCATAGGTTTGTTCCAATACGTTATCTGATGCCTTTCGAAAGCTTCTTTAGCCAAAATGTCGAAGGTGACTCCACCTATACGAGACTGAGTACCCTGCGAAATTTAAAAATGGCAAGATTGGCAAGTATCGTTCCGCTGAAGTCGCAACTAAACGCACCCAACTGCGCGACGATGATAGTACATCATAAGAAAATTGTTAATCACGGAACACCTTTCATGAATTGGATCCAGTTTCTAATCACGCGTACTTTCATCGAATTTCATTGAATAACGGTTCTAAAACTAAGTAAAACTATTAATATACCTTGAAACATTTCTCAACGACCTCATCAGACAAACCCACAGCTTCGAATATTTGAGCTCCCTTGTACGATTGCAACGTGGAAATTCCCATTTTTGCCATTACCTTCCCTATACCTCTCTCCATTGCTTCCGCATAATTCTGTAACATTTGCAAAAAGTGTTGGTCAAACCCCGACAGTCGCTCCATTATTCAATGACAACGAATCGCAACATTTCTAACTTACCGCACACAAAGAGTTATCTGTTAAGGAGGAATCTAGCACACCGTCTGCTCGAAGATTTCTTGCCATCTCAAATACCAAATATGGACAAATGGCATCTGCTCCGTAACCGAGCAGCAAACAAATGTGATGTACTTCCCTGGCTTCGGCGGTTTCGACGATAAGACCAACCTTCATACGCTGCCGTTCTTCGATCAGATGGTGATGCACAGCGCCCAACGTTAGCAAACTGCTCACAGGTACTCTAACGAAGAGCGCAAAATAAGAACGATCAGTTGTTGCGCCGCTGTACTATAGATCGTAAAGCCGGCGACTGACTTGCAACAGAACGCTGTAATGTAATTGCTCGGCACGAATTTTACGGTTCAACACCAACGTTACATTACAAGGTCCTTTTTGGAATCACGAATGCTCGCTTCGAACTCTTGGCTGAATTCTCTTTCAATGCTTCCTACTCAATTCAGTGAAAAGTAGACGATCAAAGAGGTTCGTCAAAAAACCGACAGACCAGTGGAGCACGGTCGAGCGCGAACCAAGCGCAAGAGCGGCTCGGTTCGTCGCTCGCTAGTCCATCCAGACATCGAATGCTCGCGTTACATTATATTGTTTTGTTGTAAGTCATTTGCCGGCTTAAGACGTTGTACGTTGCGATACACGCATTCGCTCACCTTTCCGGACCACCCTGTCGATCGGAAAGGATAATGAACTGGTAACCCTCTCTCGCTGCCTTATCCGCCTCGCTGTTAACACGGTCTAACGTACGCAACAATCCAGGTGGTCCTTCTTCCACGGGGTACGTCGTATCGATCGTTTTGGCCTTCCATCCGCGAAATTTCGTTCGACGAATTATCTCCAGGTCTTCCAAGGACAGTATCGGTTGCGGTAAAAATAGTCTATGCACTTGCAAAGCGCTAGGCTCCAAGATGTTACTCTCGGGACCGATCGGGCAAAGCATCGACATTACGATCTTCTCTCTGAACGGATCTATCGGAGGATTCGTAACCTGAAGAATGTTACAGGATGAGAGATCGGGAACACGAGGCACAATTTAAGATCGATTTATACCATCTGCACAGACCCGGAACGTATCCGTTGAGCACTGATCAGAAAAGTATGTAATAATGCAATTTGTATATAGGTGTTTATAAATATCGTATCGTATCAGGACAGACACCCTCCGACATCGGTCCGACCATCCGGGATTCTCGAGAAGAATACTTTATCGGATACGAAACGTGTCTGAACGTATCGGATCGTCAATATATGTTTCGGTTCCATTTAGACTTCAGACACAAAATTGAAACTATATTCCGACATTCTAAAATATTGAAAAAAACTTTTTTTCGTCGTCTGTTAGTTTTTTGTAGAGTGTCCAATATTCTCCTTCAACTTTTCTTCTTCTCAAGCACTTGTGCACACCAAAACGGCGGCATCTCTTTTTTACAACTTCGTTTGCATCTAATAGTATAGCTATTACAGCCAAATCTCGCATACTTAAATGTGAAAACATTTGTCCTGTTTGTGCTATTACGTGCCTTCACGAAACGCTTTCTATTAACTGACTGATCGGTACCACCGATCGACGAACATATAATATAAACACGCGTGTCTGTGTCGGAACGGAGCCGATACGGAACCGTTCCGCGTCTGTGCGGATGGTATAAATCAACCTTTATTATTAGCGATAATTAATACAAAATTTTTCGTTACAGCGGAAGTTTTACCTGGGCAAACAATTGTTTAAAATACTCGTAGATGAGTGGCTGAAACTGAGATAGGCAAGCAAGCGGTGCGTCGTTGCCCATGGAGCCCAGCGCTTCTTTCCTAAATAAAAAAATACGTAAGTTTGTTAACGTGTACCAAACGATAAAGTCGGATAAACAAAATATGGCACGTACTTGGACTGCATCATTGGTAAAAGCAACATATTAATGGTTTCTAGCGTGTATCCATAGAGGGATAGTCTCTTATCGCCTCCCCAAACTCGATTCACAGCAGATATGGGATTCGTGTCGTTTGCTGCGTTTCTTCTGATCGTGTCTTCGTTTATCGTCGAGCCGTTTTCGGATGGCGTCTCTGCGCGACCAGTGTCGGCAGCTCGCAACTCTTCCATCGTGATCTGAGCGGGTGAAAGCAAATTCGAATTAACAAAAGCACGCTTTGCGTATGATTGCGTCCGCTATTCCGAAATCACCGCGCACGGATACGACAGAGTAAGTAAATGATCGCTGTAAAAATTGTTGAAATTGAATGCCGAATAAAAACCATGTACCTATATATGTATCTACTTTCTATTTCTGCGATTATTACTATGCGAACAATCTATACAAACGTATAGCTTGTTCGGTCACGGGTACATCGTTTTTTATTCGAAAAAATTTGACAAGCACGATTAACTTTTCGAAAATAGAATATGTACATGCGATACACATGCACGAACTCTGCGTAGACGGTAAAAGCGGCAAGTGATATGCGACAAGACTCACCATCTGCGCGCGATACAGCACGATGACCGCGCGTAGGTAAGATTGGAAAAGAAAGACAAATCCTTTTTGTATTAAACGTATCGACATGGATGGTGGATTACTTGGATTTTCTACACGATACTAGGGATGGTATGTGTACGATACGAGTAGGCAGGCGGAGTAAATGGCTTGGAGCAAACAAATGTATAAAGCACAATATGATTCTGATAAGTAACGAAGGTATCGTTACGTCGTAATGGCGAATAATGAAACGCGAAGAATACCTGATCTTTCAGCCACTGCGAGTGTGGTCTGCTTCTAGCAATCTCCATCTTCAGTTCAACGTCTTGAATGATCCTCTGTTCGTGAGTATCGACAAGCAGCATTCTTCCTGGTTTCAAACGGCTCTGGAAATAAAACAAAACGCAGATAACAATTGTTGAACAGTATCTAAGACCGTTCAACGTTCACAAGGCGGCTCTGGATGACGATCCTACGACTCTATACAAACCTACTTCCTAAATGACAAATTATACATCACATATGACATGTTCAAAAATAAATAAAATACAATATGATCGTCTATATGCGTAAAAACTAAAGCGAATACGTAGAACGAAAGAGATGAGACAGAATGGGCGACATGGCTGAATTGGACGGTGAATCGGATCGTTCGTTTTTACAGAGAGATACCTCACCTACAACATTAATTCGATAGAAAGGTGTAAACATTTGGTACACGCAACGCTCGTTCGATTCGTAAGCTGTTTCTCGAGTTGATCTCTGGTACCTTCGTGGCGAAACCAGAATTGCGCAATACGAATTCGTCGCGAGCGTTGGGTAATACCGTTAGCGAACAGCACTTTCGTTCGACCCATAGATCCGTTGAAAAGTAAGCGTAAGAAAGACGACGTGAAAAAATGAACGAGGATCGCGAATGAAGTATGGATGGAAGGAATGAAGCGTATGAGAGCACAGGATATAAGAATTATCGAGAGCACCCGGTGTGTTTGATCGCGCGTCCTCGATGGCTCTGTCCGAGTTCAGATCAGCGCTTATCGCTCTCCGGCCGTGTTCGAAAAAAAGGTTTCCTCCATGCGTAGTCTTCCCCCTAGAGCTGAAATTGTCTATGTCGAACACAATACACAGAAGGAGCATCATATAGACGGGGACGATCGCTCGTCAAGAGCTTGTTCGGCTGGGAAACTTATCCAGAGGGTAGGCCAGCCCGGTGATGCGTTTATATCCTCGTTTACCTTCAGGGCTACATTGCTGGGTGGAGTATCATAGACGCCCACTTCGGACGCCATCACCATCATGTTATCCTTAGTGACGTAGAAGCGCGACGGGCGCAGGCCGTTTCTGCCAAACAAAAATTCAAAAAAGTCTTTTGTATTACCACCTCAGTCTCGCACGCTATTATCAACTGTGACTATATTCTTGTTCGTTTTCTCGCATTGCCTTCCTGTTGGCATTCGCTAATATATATATATATATATGTATACATGCTTCTAGGCGTGCATACTTACATACACACATACATTCGCTCTCTTTGTCCGCACTTTGCCCATTTACCTTTCGCACTCGTTAGCCACTCAACCTTGAAAGAAGGATGAGTATCTATGTTTCTGTAAACATCGATTCTGTAGGCACTGGATACGAGTGAGAGTTTCCGCGCGCTCCTCTGCCTACGAGCCTCGGAGGGAAGCGAATTCGCTCTTATAACGACCTTATATCCTCTGGAAACGCTTATCGAATTTTTTCCTACCTTTCGACATTCCACGTTGTAAGCAAATCTTTGACGCTCCTACCTGCTTCCCTCCAAAACCTCGATAATCCATGTTTACCCATTTGTATACGTTCGACTTACTCGAGTCCCGTTACACGTATATAACACAGAGTACACATATAGGCTCGTCGATTCTCTGGTTACACGCGTAGGTACGCAAAGGTTACGCTTCGCGAAAGCGTATATGCATGTACGCGAGTACGGAAGGGCATATACACTCGCACGTAACATTTCTCTAACGTGCAGTCATTGTATTCGATTCGTACACCGTTTTCGTAACAATCTCTTTCGATCAGCACCTCGAAAGTCTAATTTAGATAAAGACTTTGAGTAGCAAATAAAGAATATGCGAGCCGCATTCCAACTTCCATTGCGACTCTTTTTCAAAATGGCTGTGTATGTCTACGAGAGCAGAGATGCACGAAAACGGGTAAAAAGTGAACTCTCGTCTCGAATCGCGCGAGATAAAAAACGTTAGTTTCTACCTGTCGAGAATAGCTCCAACGTAACGTCCATCTGTAAAAGTTAACAATGCAGGGCCATCCCAAGGTTCCATCGCGCAAGCGGCCCAATGATAAAAGTGGCGCTTTTCCGTTGCCATCGTTAAATCGTTTTGCCAAGCTTCCGGTACCATCGTCATCACCGCCTGAATTATTTATAACGGATGCAAGTTTCAAAATTTGAATACACCACTCGGACAATCGACTTTATATAACATACCTCTGGTAAAGATCGTTGTCCCGCCATCACCAAGAATTCCAGGACGCAATCGGCAGCTCCTGAATCCGACAGATTCGGTTCAACTACGGGATAGAGATCTTTTAATTGGTCTCCGAAAATTTTGCAGCTCATCACTCCCTCGCGAGCTTTCATGAAGTTCACGTTTCCTCGTAAAGTGTTGATTTCGCCATTGTGCGCCAACAACCTGCGAAAAACGATTCATCATTCGTCGTGCGATTAATCGATCGTTCGGAGAATAATGTCGATTTGTTTTTCGCTGCAACCGCTTACCGAAGAGGGTGTGCCCTTTCCCAACTTGGAAATGTATTCGTGGAGAATCTTGTATGAACTAACGCCAAGTATGTCTCGAATTTTGGTGACTGCAACGAAAACAAACGCGTTGGTAACAGACAAATGTACCAATAAACTATTATACTATTTCAACAGATTTTAGTCACCTTTAAATCTAAAAAATAAAGCCACAGCTGGTCTGCCGTTAATTGGCCTTTGTAAACGATCGTCCGTACGGAGAGCGAGCATATGTAGTATCTGAATCCTGGTCGTGGTATACAATGGGACGATCGTTTCCTCAAGACGAAAACCTGCAATTAAAAATAATAGGTGTTGGCTTGGAGAGCATTTTAACTTCGTAGACCTTCGTTTCAAAAGGGTCTTCCTATTTATAATAATAATGTTTACCTGCCGTTCGAGACTGACGTCATCCTGATCACCTGTTACAAAGACTTGACGCATGTAAGGTTCGCATTTTCTCGCCACTTGGCCAATCCGTGAGTTGTCGGTGGGAACATCCCGCCAACAAATTACCTGCGGAACAAAATATCTATTTAAAAGGATGAAACGCGGACGCGCGCGAGTGCAAAAACGTGGACGACGTCTTACCTTCAAGTTGCATTCCTCGGCTAATCTTTCAAACGCAGCCTCAGCTTCTTCGTGGGTATTTTTATCGAGAAACAGAATACCGGTAGCGTAACGGCCAAATTTCGGCAATTCGATATTTTTTCCCTCGCTGAAAAATAAATTCAGAATGGTTTGTAATCTGCGTTAATAATAGGATGACGAATAAATGAAATCTATGTATAAACATTTCTTTGTTTGGATAGATCCATCGTGAAATGTATCACCTATAATTCGAATTCTAGATTTTATTTAATGCGTAACGAATAAATAGTTGGTTATCTTGTTATTCGGATACAAATTTTGCCTATCTCTCTGACGTACTATTTGGTCGAATCGCGTACAATTGCACGCGCGATTACTCAAACGTTGATAAGTGTCGAAAGGGGGGGAGGGGAGGGGGGGAGGGGCGGTTAATTAGACTTCGGACTGCCTGAACTTGACATTTCTTTTTTCTTTCTTCTAGAAACATAGAATGATAAACGGAGACAGCTGCAACTTGTGTGATTTTCAGCAACGATTATCAATGCACAGATGTTTTCTCGATGAACGTAATCGATGGTGTTGGTTCTCCTTATCAGTAGAATTAATATCCGGTACTATACACATGGTACATATCCATTTAGTGACGTCTTCCGTATACCCCGCTTTATCTCCCTTTACGTTCGCCAACGCATTTAAGCTCGGCATTCCCAATTAATCGATCAAAGCTAATTTTTTTTAGGAAATTAAATTACAACTTTTTCAACATACGTATACTTAAAAACTGGTTAATTACAGAATTAACACTGACGCAATTACGCAATTTCAGCTATTTCAAATATTCAATTTAAATAATAAGTACTCGTCTTATGATCGCAAGAAATTGGAGGCAATTACTTTCAACGTCGGTTGTATAGACCAATTAGCGATTAATGTTATCGCCAACCGTTACGGAAGATTAACAATTAACGCAGTCGTACGTTGTCATGCGTTTAATTAACATTTTGCTTGACGCTGCTTAAACTATTATTAGCAACACGCTGCGAATGCATGAATACGAGGAACGAGAACAAGAACGTGATACAGCGAAAAACAAGAAATAGGATGAGACGAAGGGTAAACACGTAATACTGATTGTGCAGTGATAGATTGTTCGCTAATGATAATGGTGATAAGAGGGTAAACACGCAATATTTCTGTACGTTAAGTGACGTTCGCGCGTAACACGATAGCCTACAAGCAACGCAGTCAACCCACAAGGATTATGAAATCGGATGCGCTGATACCAGCAATACGTTGAATCAGTATTTCTCGCATCAGTCAGACTAATGTCCGTAGTACTTAATCTTTATAGGAAACACTCGGTGACAATCGCTCAGTCGTAAACGCGAAACACATTAACGAAATCTCGATAGGTTTAGCGTTAAAAAAGAAATTGGAAATTATTAAGATTATAAATTTAGAACGGCTGAAACTTGTATACTTTCACCAGCATTGTTTCACCCGAAGGGAAATGTAACGAGGATTTTTTAATAATATCATACAGTCCAAAGAATACGAAACTGGAAGTATTCAGCGTTAGCTTTATTTAGTTTTTTTTTTTTTTAGATAAAAAACTTTATTTAGTTAGCGTATTTAGCGTTAAAAAAGAAATTGGAAATTATTAAGATTATAAATTTAGAACGGCTGAAACTTATATACTTTCACCAGCATTGTTTCACCCGAAGGGAAATGTAACGAGGATTTTTTAATAATACCATACAGTCCAAAGAATACGAAACTGGAAGTATCTGACAATGGTTTAAAACGTAAATTATGATAAATTAATTCGATTCGATGAGGCTTGGTAAACCCATTTTGTAAATGATTACGATAGGGAAATCTTCGCTACTTCGACCGCATCTTACCGAATTTCTTCGGCGTAATACTCGTGCGGAATAGCGCAAAGTACACCGGCGCCGTCACCGGTGTCGTTGTCACAGGCACAAGCACCGCGATGGTTCATGCGTGCCGATAGATTCTCCGCATCGCGAACAATCTGCAAAACAGAACACGCAAAAGGCATTCATATAATCATAATTGATTCAGTGGTATGTTATAGATAAAACAAACATCGCGTTTAGTTTCAATCGGGACTCTAGAACGATCTGAAAAAGGGTGCCTAATTATTTTTTTGGGGGTCAAACAGAAATTTTATTATTTTATTCACGAGCATGAACCTTGTTTGTCCTAGGTAGACCTTCCTGCTAAATCGATGAGCAGAGATGGGCAAAACCTTAGGCTTCGAATAGATCTGAAGTTTGCCGATATGTTTGTCTCGTTTCCTCTTTTGAACATTTTACAAAGAAGGAAACGAGACAAACATATCGGCAAACTTCAGATTTATTCGAAACCTAGGGTTTTGCCCGTCACTGCCGATGAGAAGCTCAGGATAAAGTCGACAACCGAAGTCGTGATAATTTTTCGTTATACAACGGGGTTTGAAAGATACTCCTACCTACATTATAGGCTTCAGTTGTCGAACTTGACGGAGGAAAAAAAGCATCGGTGTCAACGACTCACCTTGTGCGATTTCTTTCCATCTATGGAGACGATAAATCCAACGCCGCAAGCATCCTTCTCGAGAATTGGGTCGTAAAGAGCCTGTTTCGGTGGTAAAGACCAAGGCTCGGCTACGTTCATATTTTCAATCTGAAACAGGTTACGATGTAGGAGGGTTCTTTTTATCAAACGGAATTCGATATCCTTTTTTGCAAGGGAACCAACGATAAAGGAAGCACGGATAAGCGAACGCTAGGCGATCCTGTGTTTTACACCCTGACGTCCTGTTCGCACCAGTTTGCACTGAACTAAACGAACCTGCATGGATGCACTATGCATCGTTGAAAATCGAATCGAATCCGTGCAGGTGCGCAGGCGCGCGCCGAATCAACACAGGGTCGGCTCAAGGGGGGTGGTGGTTGACGTCGAATGGCACCCCTTTCCCCCTCCCCTAAATGCTATGATTTGTATTTCTTTAAAAGTACAATCGGATTTGTTCGAGTACTCTTAAGCACGCCTAAATACTCTGCTGTGTTTACTTATTCAGCTTGTGGCTTTTTGTTACATGTTCTCTTGTATATCGTACGGGATAAAACGAACAAAAATTGATCGATTTCAATTGGTGCTTCGAAAATGAATACAATCGGCGCCAAGCTCCCAAAGCTTGACATCTATACATACAAGGTGTTCCAAAAATGTTGTACCACCTTAAAATGGATGGTTCGGAAGGTGATTTGAAACAACTTTTTCCTTAGCGAAAATGTTGTCCGAGGCTTCGTTGTGGAGATATTAACGGAAAACACTGACCAATCAGAGTGCGAGTATGCCGATGGAGCACTCGCGGTAGCGTATGAGCGCAACCATCTAGCGCGTAGCCTACGCTCAACCGCCATACTCGTGCTTTGATTGGTCGGGGTTTTCGTTTAATATCTCCTTAACAAACCCTCGAACAACATTTTCACTAAGGAAAAAGTTGTTTCAAATCACCTCCTGAACCACCCCTTTCAAGGTGTTACAACATTTTTGGGATACCCTGTATATGTATACTTGGCCTATCGCTAGAGGCGGCACTAGACCGTGGCCGTTTATTACGTAAAGTCGTGCGCGTACTTAATCACCTAATGCAATAGATAAACCGTATCCAGCAAGACAGACTGTGAACAACTAAAAGAGGGGAGTCACGGCGGTAACGACGACACAAGTGTTACGTTCCGCATGTATCGGTTATACGCAAATTTAATTGTTTCAAGACGCGAGAGAAACACTTCGAATGGTCGATCGCGTCTTTATATACAAACAGGGCCGACGATACGGCTCTTAACGCCTTGACGCAAATTTCAATTTAATCGTCGTGTTTAAACTTGCAAATTTGAAAGCTCATTAGGAGTATTACAATTATCTACTTTATTAGTTGGCGTAGGAAACTACGCTTCGATATAATAATTACATTTCCCGTATCGGTTTAAATAATTTTCCTTTTTTTTTTCGAGAAGCTTAATGCTTTGTATCGTTTGCATGTACGTAAAGTAAGGTACGCAACGAGCTACACAGAGGATAACGATCATGTCAGGACCGTCTTGACAGCATTCTGGGCCTTCGGACGAATCACACCGCTGGGCCCCTTATTACATTTAAATACTGCCGAATAAAAAAAAAAGAAATGAGAGCCCACCGTTTTCACGAGTATATGTATTTGCGCCACAGATGTGTTCAACACGGATTAGCATGGGGCTCATTAGGCCGATCCCACACGGACGCAACTGATCAGTTTTTTCAAACCACTCTGAAACTAGTTGCATGCGACCGTGGATCTAGGTAAAATAAAGGTAGTGGAGTAAGTAAAACAAAGAGCGCTAACGGATTGCAACACTAATTTCAAATCGGTTGCGCCCGTGTACGTTCGGCCTTAGTCTGAACTTCAGACTCTGAAGGGCCCAAGCGTACCCATGAGTTAGACGGCACTGGATCGTATAGGAAACGGTAGCCGAGATGAATAGCGGGGGGCAAAAGGGATTACGTGAACATTTCCATCTGGTTTCTTGTATCTATAGCCGGTGTAGCCTTTATTGCTCTCAGAAAATGCGCACGGTGAAATACGATGTGTCGCGAACTCGATCCGGAAAACAATCGATATCGTTAACGACGGGGGTCACCTCTGCGGTCGAGTTCGAGCAGGCGAGAAACTAGACCCAGTTATTGCGCGTTTCGTATCGCATAGAATCGGTAGTATAGTAAATATATCGAGGAAGAGACCGGGTGGGCCTCGTGCACCCCTCGAAGATAGCGTCACCTATGCAGCAGAGTCGAGTACGTCACTGGCAAGGGCGGGGGGATTTACAATTTTAGCTTCGGGCCTCCCCGTAGAAGAGACTCTCAACTCTCAAGGCTCGTTATTAATGGATAGTTCAATCTAACTATTACTCGAATGAATAGGAGAAACTTTTTGTCCTTGAGACCTGGCGCAATTCGTATTCGTGTAGATAATATTTTAATTATCGTGAACTTATTGTTAACGATAAGGATGTACAAGATTTGTATCTACAAGATTTAGCGAATAAATATAATTTTTTACCAAACATGGTTTCATATTCTCAAACATTCCGTTGGAAAGTTTTCCCCTCGAGGCAACTACCTTCAGATTAGTCTAAATTTACCACTGTTCTTTGGATCGTTACTTTTGTGAAAAATAAGACGTTCGCCACCGTCTTGGCGTATTTCACCTACCCCATCGCTATCGATTATATTAACGATGCTTTTACGCTTGTAGATGCGTTAAATATGTCTAACGAAATCCTTATGCATTTCGTTAATGTTGCAAACGTAATTACGCAGCATAATCCGTTTTCATAGTACCGATATTAAAAGTCATGACATTTATTACCGTGAAAACTGTAAATGCTGCGTTAACATTCAAACCTTCTTTGATGTAAAAAAAAAAAAAAACTGTTTACGTTTTTCTTGGTCAAAGTTGTATTACAATTTTTCAGCATTCGATCCCCCTCTCCTCTTATCTCGTATCCCCTGGCCTCTGAACTCGAGGACTGAAACCTTGTCATTGCAATGACTACTCGTAGATTAGATGCAACATCTATTAAACAACGTAAAAGTAAAACGCAAAAGAACATTACGATAAGACTGTAAAATACATTAATGAGCACTTGACAACTATCATATTGCGTGGTGGTTACGTCAGACTTGGATCACCAGCAAATCGTTCGTCGTTTATTCCAATGTATGTATGTAGAACAGAAACTGCCAACCGAAAATTGTTATTATAAAAATACAAGAGTAGAGCACGGTGGCCACCTTCATTTTTACCACTCTGAAGAAATTCTCGGAAGTTTACAAATAATGATTACAACGCCATCTGCCGCGAAATATTCCAAGTAACGTATACGTGAATGAACAAAACAGATTGAAAAAAGTGGTAATATAAACATTGGTCGGTATGCTAATCGTTTCATATCCGTTACTAGATATATCGACACTTTTATTTTAATAAAAAGATTTTCTTTGTAGAAGTTTGATCTACCGTCTAACTCCTATTTCTGTTGGCTGTCTTCTGTTATAACTAGACTGCAGAGATGGGCAAAAGCCTAGGTTTTGAATAAATTTGAAGTTTGCCGATCTGTTTGTCTTGTTTCCTTCTTTGTAAAATGTTCAAAAGAGGAAACGAGACATATCGGCAAACTTCAGATTTATTCAAAGCTTAGGGTTTTGCCCATCTCTGCTAGACTGCGGATTTTATGCATGTATGATGTAAACTAACATAATAAACACATGTTAAGCATAACCAAAAGTTATATCCACTTAGAAGAAATGAAATAATATTATTATAATAATTGTGGAATATATTCAACGTACATTATGTGTATATTTTATGAATGTCTTCTATGTTATTGTATATTGTGAATACATAAAATCCGCAGTCTAGTTACAAAAAAATGACCAAAAATTACTAGGACGAGGTGGCAACCCTTCAAAGGAAATAATTGTTATCCGAAAAATTGGTTGCGTACACAACAACACGGAGAGTACAGAAATTTGGAGATGGGACATGTGGTTTCTCGGAAGATGGCTGCCAGCCAGCTCTTCTTAGAGAGACGTTTTTACGGTACAGCGCGTCGCGTGGCTCGCAAATTATGACTACCGCGTTACGGTAATTAATCGTACATGCTTACCCCCGATACACAGACGTCGACACACAGTTTGTTTTCGTTCGACTCGCGTTACTTCGATCGCCAGGTAATTCAAAGAAACACCGACCTCTCGAAATCTCGAGCATCAACTGATTTCCTGACCCTTTGACTGTTGCTAAAAAGCTTCCGGCCTACTACCGTTCTTCTTTCTCGCTCGTGTTTCATCTTCCCTTCCCTTCTGCCATTTACCCTCTCTATGGTCTCCCGTTCAATTTTTTCGCGACTCGCGTCGTATTTTATCCCCACCGATAACTCGGATCTACATGACGGTTCCACGTTTCCCTCTAGTCTCGTTCTGTCGTGTTCTATATTGTCCCGTCACGTCCCGTCGCGAGTCTTTGGTTATTTTACTTGATTTACTACGTATCAACGCTGGATTTCGACTCGTCTCGACCAGACTCCCCTTCGATACTCGTTTCTCGTTCCGTCTCGCTTCGTATCACGGTATCCCGATCGATCCATCGAGCTTTCCTTAGCTTCGCTCCACCTTCCCCCTCCTGCTCGCCGCCACTGTCCCCGCCGCGTTTCCACCGATTGCATTCGTTCTGTAACCAATGCTTCGCCTAATCTAACTCTGTTTATCGCTCTAACGAACGTTCGCGGAACCTTTTACGAATTCCATTACCAAAACAACACCGAGTGCCTACCGCGTAATAAAAATTTCATTAAGATACCTATTTTATTGTCTTTACGGAAATGTCGTTGCCAAGGGCCAGTGGCGGCCCTACGAGGCGAAACAGGCGGCGCCTCAAGGGCCTCGCACAACTATACCGTAACTTTTTTTGTTTGTTTAAATAAATTTACACTAACATTATCCTACTTATTTTTGTTAGCGTATAATATCGATGAGAATATCCGATATTAGTATAGATGGATATATTAACGCTATAAAAACAGGTGACTAGTTTAATACCCAATAATCGTCTCATTAGCTATCATTAATTTATCAATTGTGATTGACGTCGCGAATCTGTGCGATGAATCATTCGGAGGAAAGAGTTAATATGAGATTAGTAGGAAATCGATATACAGGGTGTCCCAAAGATGTTGTAACACCCTGAAAGGGGTGGTTCAGGAAGTGATTTGAAACAACTTTTTCCCTAACGAAAATGTTGTCCGAGGTTTCGTTAAGGAGATATTAAGCGAAAACCCCGACCAATCAGAGCGCGAGTATGCCGGTTGAGCGTAGGCTACGCGCTAGGCGGCCGCGTTCATACGCTACCGCGGCCGCTTCAACGGTATACGCGCGCTCTGATTGGTCCGGGTGTTTTTTGTTAATATCTGCTAAACGAAGTCTCGGACAACATTTTCGCTAAGGAAAAAGTTATTTCAAATCACCTCCCGAACAGAGATGGGTAAAAGGCCCATCCCTAGGTTTCGAATAAATTTGAAGTTTGCGGATGTGTTTGTCTCGTTTCCTTCTTTGTAAAATGTTTAAAAGAGGAAACGAGACAAACATATCGGCAATCTTCAGATTTATTCAAAGTCTAGAATTTTGCCCATCTCTGCTCCCGAATCACCCCATTCAAGGTGTTACAACATTTTTGGGACACCCTGTACTTTGATGCCGTCAGTTTCCTTTCGTAAACCGTTTCATTAAAATGAAAGTAGCCCCCGAGGTGATTAACTCGAAGCCCTGATAAGCTTAAATGCGCCGCTGATCGTTACCCAAGATACGCTGTCGTGGAAGACTTGGACTATCGCCTGTGCAAGTTTCGATTCACGGACCCACGCAGACTGAGAATGAACGAACTGATAATGTATCGAAACCCGTCGACCGTATCATTCAAAACGCCAGCTTTTTCCGCTTAGAAGATTAAGCCGTTACGTATTATCTACGGTGTAATTTATGTACGGGGAAATAATTGTGTAGATTAAGCTGAAGAAATAATTGTACAGATAATTTAGCCAAATGTGTTTAAATGTAAGGGGCAACTTAATTAAAAATATCGCTAATTTACTTGTAATGGTTAAAGAAATTATTTACTTAAAAATGTAAATTAGATTTCCAATGGGAAAGAGCTTTTACGTTATGAAGAGATCGCTAACACTCGTTGTTTTAGTATACAGGGTGTCCCAAAAATGTTGTAATACCTTGAAATGGATGGTTCGGAAGGTGATTTGAAACAAGTTTTTCCTTAGTGAAAATGTTGTCCGAGGCTTCGTTGAGGAGATATTAACGAAAAACACTGATCAATCAGAACGCGAGTATGCCGGTTGAGCATAGGCTACGCGATAGACGGCCGCGCTCATACCGCGAGCGCTCCATCGGCATAC
Source organism: Hylaeus anthracinus (assembly GCF_026225885.1). Lineage (NCBI taxonomy): Eukaryota > Metazoa > Arthropoda > Insecta > Hymenoptera > Colletidae > Hylaeus > Hylaeus anthracinus. The sequence goes on from NW_026534349.1 coordinate 15,236,565, forward strand.
TCGCGCTCTGATTGGTCAGTGTTTTCCGTTAATATCTCCTTAACGAAGCCTCGGACAACATTTTCGCTAAGGAAAAAGTTGTTTGAAATCACCTCCTGAACCACCCCTTCCAAGGTGTTACAATATTTTTGGGACACCCTGTATAACGAGTAGCGGCCAAAAGAATGTATGATAAGACGGTGAATTTTGGGCGAAATAAGTTTCTATAAAACACACTTTTCGAGGTCATGTATCGAAGCTTTGTTACGTATTTTGTCTACGTATAGCATAAATGCTTATAGTGGGGTCACCATTCGAGAGATTCCTAAGTACAAATGTCAGGAAGCCGCGAAGCGAAGTAAAGGAACCACTCCTTTGCTGATCGACATCGTCTATTTCCTTCCTTTTCAATTTTCCTAGTCGTTTGAAAAGGAAAAAAAAACTGGTCTGCTCGAGTTTGCAGATTTCGACGACCAATCGATACATCGTTCATGTGTTCCACTTACTCGGCAACTCGGTAGATTGGCCTGGCGGCAATATTTGGCCCGATGCCATAAAGTCGACAGGACCTGGAAAACTCTAGGTTTCCCTTAAAATACATTTCTATTTTGGTAACGCGAAGCTCATTGATAACAACTTTGGGCTATTATCGCTGTACAAATTCTGCGCTACTGCCTGTTCGGTAGCGCGTAGTTTTCCTTCGATGGTATCGAACTGTAAAGCGAAGTTCTCGCAATCAAGAATTCTTGCCGCGTATGCAAGCCGTCGAAAATACCAATGACTTTGAAATTTTCTACGTCAACGAAAATTACATAGAACATTTATTTTTTTAACCGTGGTTATTCTACAGGGTGTCCCAAAAATGTTGTAACACCTTGAAAGAGGTGGTTCGGGAGGTGATTTGAAACAACTTTTTCCTTGGCGTAAATGTTGTCCGAGGTTTCGTTAAGGAGATATTAACGGAGAGCACTGACCAATCAAAGCGCGAGTGTGCCGGTTGAACGTAGGCTACGGCTACGCGACAGACGGCAGCGCTCATACGTTATCGCGAGCGCTCCATCGGCATACTCGCAATCTGATTGGTCAGTGTTTTCCTTTAATATCTCCTTAACGAAGCCTCAGACAACATTTTCGCTAAAGAAAAAAATTGTTTCAAATCACCTTCCGAACCATTCATTTCAAGGTGTTACAACATTTTTGGAACACCTTGTATATGTATAGCGTTCAGGTTTCTCCGAATAATCAGTTAAGATTGTTTCCTTATCCGTACAATGTTAAATTTCACTCGATCGATTCGTGAAATGCTTATCGTATGTCATCGTTTACTCAACAATCCCTCGAATTTCCCAAGTATGATACGCCGAATTTTTATCGCAAAAATCTGATAATACTACGCGGAAACTCCCATTGAGTGCAAGAGTGGATATGTTTACATAGCATGCGATTTAATTAAGATAATGCATTGACTTTTGATCCTAACACCGACAACGTTCGTCACAAGGATTAAAAATAAACGCAGTCTGTGCTTTTAATCCACATTTTTGTTAATTCCAAGGAAAATGAATCTGTGAAAGGAATAGCATGGTAACGAAACCTTGAAATTTGCAAATTAAATGTATAACGACTGCACACAACTACAGATTCCTCGTCGATGTTAAGGTGTTAAACAAAATTGTTCACGCGTAAAAATTAACGATGCTCGACCGGTGTTTGTATGCATGCTACGTAAACAGGACCTACACATTCCAAGAATTACACGGTCTCGTCGAATTTCTTTGAAAGTAAATTTATCAGACTAACGTAGACAGTTTTAGAGAAATACTTGTGGAAATATCAACGATAAACTGCGTTAAACTATGTTTCCATAGATGAAACATGGAAAATAATAAAAAGAACATTTACCTTTAGAGTTGTGTCGGTGATAATAGCACGCGAGCGTGCACGCTGGTTCTACAGTTTGATTATTTTTACAAAATTATCAATTATTTCGGTTTATTTATCGATGTTTCCACTTTTTACGTTTCCGTCCTAGTAGACCTTCCTTTACCTTTCTAACCGGTGCTCAACTCCGACACACACGACTCGAGATATTTTTTAATAGAAGGTATCTGTGGCGAAAGAACGTTTCCTAGTTTTGTTTTCATAAATTAACCCGTAAACGTATCGATGAGAAAACGTGTAGAAGGTGCCTTGGCTTACGAAGTTATTTCGTACAATTCACTGTTGCAAATATTACGAACTCGGATAAATCGCGCAGTCTCTCTCGATGCATTCGGATCAATTGCCACGGTTTGACTAAATTTGGATCAAGACGCCCCACCGTACTTCGCGAATCGAACGCCGAGGAATTTCTTCGTTCCGACCGACGCGACACGAGACGACAATGCCGCCTCCCTCGGCAAATTTCCAGTCAATGTCAACTAAACACGACTATACCGTTACCACGCATCTGCGCTCTCTATCTCGTACTTCCAGATAACGAAAGGCAAAAGACGTCGGTAAGTCGAACGCTGCTCAATTGACTGACTGCACGACCGTTGAGCGTGATATCAAATCAACGATGGCCACTGAACTGTGTCCAAAATTGCTTGCTCTCCAGTGAACTCGAGTCTAAAGGAAACATTGCAAACTTTTAGTACATTTATCATCAATGTGGGAACATGGTTGACTGTAAAAATATTTTCCAGGTATATATACACGTCGATGAAAATGGTAGTTGCACACTAGACAAATTAAATTTATTCGCTCGTTATATTTTATACAGATGTTAGAATCATTCGGTAACTATATCTACATAGAAAATATAAAATTTTTAATAACGACGATTTAAAAGATTCCTCGTTCGACCACAGAATGGACGTATACGAAACCAAAGACCGATCGTTTCGTTTAGTCTCTCCTAGGAGATCGACCAACGCTTCGACTCTAATCGCTAATGGACGATACACGAGCTGCATTTATTTATTACTACTTTTACGAATTTACCAAAGGGTGTACGAATACTTCTTTTCCTCTATGTACGCTAAACCAAATACACTTTTGATTTTCTAATAAAGATTGTTCCCTTTACGTTACATCTCGTTCAAAGACTTTGTTACCGCTTCTAGTCCATGTGACGCAAAATTTTCGTTGCGTTTACAGACACACCCATACATACATACCGCCGAAATACAATGGACGAATAACTTTAAATTCGTCTAGCATAGCTTTTCCACCGCTTTCGGAATTACAAGGGACGCTTGTATTTCTCATTCGCATCGTACTTCTTTTACAATAATTAAAAAATATGTAATCTTTAAAAATATAATCGATAATGTATAGGATATTAGATCGTGACAATACTTGATAATAAGGTTTACAGTCGCAGAGTACTCTAATCGTGTCGCCAACGAACTCGATTTCGTTTCGACGGAACGTCAAGTACATTAGAAAAAATATAGTGCAGGTATACCATATGCTCGTTATAGACAACAGAGAGGATACTTTTGCTACACGTGTCACAATCGTCCGCTTTTGCTCCGCATATTAACAAGACCAATGCGACGGAAAAAAAACTGCTGGAAAAACATAACAACTACGCTGTTACCTCATCGCGCGCATCGCGAGGTTTAAGTATGTCTTATTTTTTTCAATTAATATCGAAACATTTTATGTTTTTCCTTCGAGTGTTTCTTCTTCGAATTCCTTAAGAAAACTAATTACCCGGTTGGTCATCAATAAGCCGTCGATAAGAATAGACATGGAATAAAACGACGTTTGACTACCGATAGAATCAACTTAACTGGAACGGAATGGAACGAGCGTGAAAGTTGGACAACTATTGACGCGTTAGACCTACGACGCGCAACAGTCGATCGTAGTCGCAAATTGTTAAACTGCCTTAGACTGGACGTGTATCATTTTTTTCTACTTGTATAGTCTTACGTTAAAGCTGCCTGTTTGATTAGTTCGCGCGCGCGCACGTTCTATCGAACGATTCGCATAAAAGCTTTTCGTGTCGTTCGGCTGAATAACGAAAACGTGCATACGCGTGACATCGAGACACTCCGTACTCGGTACGATACGTGCGATATCAAATATAAATATGAAACAACATTGTAAATAACAAAAAATAGTTCTAAAAATTAAACTAATACCATCTATGTACATTCATAAAATATAATCTTTATCGTATGCTGTCTCGCTAAAGTTAACGTAAAAGTTCCGAGTTCCGGAGCGGCATTTCTCGTAAGCTATGTTCGTTGCGTGTAAAAATTTCAACGTTAACGTTAAATTGGCCCAAGAGAACAAGACGATGAATCGAGAACATCGAACGTCAACTACCACAAAGACAAGAAATAATTCGACGGTAAGAATACGTTCGCCTTAAATAATTCTTGTCGCTAATCGTTTTACGCTTGCGTTCTTTCTCGGCACATAGCTTTGACCAGAAACTTTGCAAACGTCGGTTGGGAATGATTTTTTACGCGCGACCTCGTCTATTCGGGTCGGTAACGATACTACGAGATTACGAAGGAGATTGATTTAGGCTTTCAGTCTTAATTCCTATTGTTGTTGTTGTTGTTGATGGAAGTATTGCTGCCGGTGTTGTTATTGTTGTTAGTGTTGCCGCTACTGTTATTACTGTTTAGAGTGGTAGGATTACCTATGTTATCGATTTCGCGTTGGGCGCGTGAAATCTTCACTTTATCCCGAGGAGTGCCATCCTCACCTGTTTCCATTGCAAACATTTTCATTTTTTCTTTAAAGCTGAGCTTCTCAGGTACCGACCCAATTTGAGAATTCTGTTGCAATTTTTGCTTTTCAGCCAGTCGTCTTTGTCTGGGATCCCTGAACACATTGAACATTTTTATCAGTTACCTGTCGGTCAATTTACATACAGTGCACTAGCTAAAACGTGACATTACTTGTAAACTTCCTGAGCACCTATCACGCCAGGTGTGCTGCCGGTAATCGACATACTGGATCCTTCCGGCGTCTTCGGAGATGCCAATAAACTTTCCGCATCGTTAATAAAATTCTAAAATTAGGCGATATACGTGCGATTACGATCAAATAAAAGCAACCATTTTTCTAGAGATAAAGATTCAACCAAACTAGTCGAACATTAAAATAGAAACATTTCGAGAATCTTACATTTGGATCTTCCGAAATAATATCCATGGTTGTAGATGGAGGCGTGCTCAAATTTCCAGTCGAAACATTCCGTTGCATAGATTCCGCTGCGTTTGCATTCGAGTCGTGAAACGAGACTCTCTTAATGGACGTCGACTGTTGAGAATGGGTCAACGGCATCATATTGGATGCATTTACGGTATTCGATCTGAGTGCACCCTGTTGCGACATCACCGCGTAACTAGAACCCCGTTCCGGTGGCAGAGGTGCGTCATTGTTACCACTTTGATTTGCTGTAAAATAATTACACAAGATGTTTTATACGATTCGATTGTTTCATATGTTTTAATCCACCGTATACAGAGCGTACTTACAAGGTGTACTCGGTCCATTGATAACCAAGTTCTCTAGCCGCAACATACTGGGATGTAATACTTGCTGATTCTTAAGATGAGGTTGGGTCTGTTGTAAATACTGGTGGTGGTGATGGTGGTGGTGGTGCTGCTGCTGCTGTTGATATATTTGCTGGTGTTTAGCCTCTTCTTCCTTCCTTTTCAAAGTTTCATCGAATTCGATTTGCTTTCTTTTAATCTCGTCCTGCCTACGTTGTATCTCTTTGTCTTCGGTGGATTGGGGAACGCCAAGAGAAGAGGACTTTTGAGAAGCGGCCAATTGAATCAACGATGACATCGGTATCTGCCCGACATTGTTTTGCATTTGATTGATTTGTTCGTGTTGCAAATTTTGGGACAAGTGTGAGCCAGAGTTTTCTGGTTGGCTCAAAGAGATGGACGAAACGCTTTGCTGGGTGCTAATGCCGTGGACGTTAACACTCGTAGAATGCATCGATGGTCCGAGAGATTGAACAGCGTGGCTTCCCCGAACAGACTGATTGGCAACGTTCACTCTAGACAAATTAGGGTTGTGTTGTTCCAGCAGATTCCCTCGGTCTTGAATCGTGGCTGGACGAAGCAAACCCTGAACTCGCTGTACGCTCTCGGTATCCATATCGTTACTCTCTTCATCGTCGTCCTGTTGGTTAGCAACTTCCTCGGCTCTTTTCTGAAAATCCCTTTCCAGCTGAAGAGCTCGAAGCTGTTCCTCCTGTTGCGAGGTTCTATGAGGTAACGCGGCCAACTCCGCTATTTGTTGATCTCGCCACTGTCTCGCAGCTTCCCTTCTAAGTGCTTGCTCCTAAATAATATATGTATAACGGTAAACTATTTGAATCCTCTTTCTTACGCGTTAAATCAATTTCTCTTAATTTCTTTACGTTATCTCTGCAATTATTTCAAACATATTTTAATTATATTATATATATCCGTAAAATGATATGAAACGACAAGTCATTGCGGACATATATCTCTGACGTAGGATTCAAATGTACATTAAAGTGTTACATAAATAATACGATAAACTAAATGCGTGTCACATAAACCACGCGATAAGCTAGATGCGTGCTAATGAACGCGATAACGAGTTCATTAATCGTACTAGAATTATTTAAGACTCCGTGATGGTACGATTTAGTAATAATAATAACACAACAATTATAACAGCTGTTATAGACACATGAAATAAATATGAAAGTATTTTACGATGAATTGATCTTCATCTACTTTACCTTTTCTCTCTCTTCTCGTTGCCACGGATTCGTGGCGCTATACTGATACTGTCGCGGCTGTAACGTAGTTCCAGCAGTTCCATTTGCCGGATAATATCCACCGCGAGGAGGATCTTGCATACTCGCGGTGTATCTACGCGAAACGAAAAAGATACTTTTAATAACGCGTTACGTTCTAGTTGCCTGACAAAAACCGAGAAACTTATTTCATGTATTACCTCGAATCTGATTTGTTGTAGAGGGGATGAGTCGTTGTTGGCGGTGGCGGTGGAGGGCTCTCCCGGAATCCATCTTCTGGAAGCGCGGGTCGTATCGGAGCAATTTCATTCGGATGAGCGGACCCACTTCCTTCCGGTAAGGTTTGCGTTCTGCTCGAACCATTGTCGCCGGTATACTGATCGCTCCGCACGTCCGAAACTCCGTTCAAGTAATACTGCGATCCAGCAGGGAAGTGTCGAGACTGTTCTGCGTACGGTCTATTTATTTCTTGAGCATTTTGATCTCTTCCGTAATCGAGTGCCACCATCCCATTCGATTGCAATCGAGTCGAATCGGTTTTCCCTCTCGACGGTTGCGTACCGTACTGAGCGTGTCCAATGCTTTGTTGCTGCAGATTTTGATGCTGATGTTGGTGTTGATGCTGCGATTGGATTTGTGGTTGCGGCTGAAGTTGATGCTGATGTTGGTGCTGATGTGGATATTGATGTTGATGTTGATGTTGATGTTGATGCGTAGGCGGAGATTTACCGTATTGCACTACGTACGGTCCGTAATGCGAATCCATGTAACCGTAATTTCCAGCGGCAGTTTGCCTCGGAGCGTGAGCAGCCGTTGATATCGTTGGCGAGGATACGGCTACTGGCGCGTTCGAACCGTAATTCGGTTGCGCAGCGATCGATTTTGTCGGTCGAACAACCGAATTAGCCGACTGCTGGGTCATGTTTGACTTCATGTTGTACGTGGGTCGACATTGATTAGGCGGAACCGGCACTCCACCTCGTAACTCGCGTCTTCTGACTTCCTCCTGCATTTCCTGGAGCTTCGCTTCTTGCCGTATTATGTCCCGAGAGGATTGGGATCTCGGAGGTGCGGCGTTACTTTGTTGCTGAGATTGACCACCAAGATAAGCTTGCTGCTGTGCTTGCGACACGTAAGCAGATATCGGTCGATCCCTGGGTTGAATCGTCTCGAATGCACCCGGACGATTTAAAGAGTTCTGAGAGCCTCTCGAGCTCTTCTGCATTTGAAGTGGATTTCTGAAATATTATTGGACGTGTCAGCAACGAAACAAATATACAAAGAACAACGTATACAAAGTAAGACAGTACTCGAGAAAACCTTACCTATCTTCCGGATGCTGAGACGGACTGTATCGCTGTTTTGCCGCTGCGTCTTGATTTCTGTAAACGCTCAGATTTTGATAAAATCTTTCGGCCTCGTTACTTTGAAGATTCGCGGGGCCTGTTCCGATAGCAGTCGACGAACCATTGCTACTCATGGTTGTCTGACCTGGATTTAAATTCGGCGACGACTGCTGTCTACTCACAAGTCCGCTCGGCGGCAACGTTCCGATCCTTATCGAGTCATGCAAATTATGACTCGAGCTGTTTCAAAGGACGAGAAAGACAACGTTGCATTAAATTGTACATTCTTGAAAACAGAAGACAGTAACTTTAGGTAAAAAAATGGTCGATATTTACCGAGAACGCAGCGATGTCGTGCCGTTGATCGCGGTCATCGATGGTGGTTGCGTAACGGGTGGTGTAACACTGTTGCTGGACGATGCTCTGCTGTAACCAGGATTGAATACTTCGTGTTGCTGTTTACCATCGGTGCCAACGTCTGCAAAAAATCACAAGTACACCGTAATTCCCTTTATCTTAATCGTTGACTACTTTTATTTCCAAACAATCTGAACACGTTCAATGAAACGTGTACCGTAACTCGCGGAAGTCACCTCAGAGGTGAATTAAACGAATTACAACGAGACATTCATCTACGAGAAAGTTCTGAATATTAACGGGGAACTTCCACGCGTTATGATGCATCCTGTATACTCGAGAGGGTGGCAATGATCTTTACGACGCGATTACGCGATGAAACTCGTTCGATGTACAGGTGGTTTACAAAGCTGTGAGTTGTGGCATCGCAAAGCAAGCTTTTGACAGAGTGAACGTGGTTGAATCGGAGCAGCGATGGACGAACGAGTAAAAGGCGGTAGCAACGACGAATTGCGAATGTGTAAGAGGAAATCGACAGGGCAACGCCGTTCTGTTACTTACTGTGCAACGCTGGCACGGACTTGCTGGTATGTATTTGTTGCTGAGGAGCGGTTGCGTCGCGTCCAAGCCGTGACGGTAAATCTCGTTCACTCATGCGACGAGGTCCTGCGATAAGCACAAGATGCAAAAACACATTTCTGTAGGTTAAAGATGGACAAAATTCTCGCATAGGATTATTTATTCCTTACGCGTCGAATAGACTTAGACTTTGAACCGCGTATAAATTGCTATACGTCAGTTTAGTAGAATAAAATTTTGTCCATCTTTATTGCGAGTTTCTCGTACAAGAATAGAACATTTAGAGTTAGCGTGAGCAAAACAACATAGAGCATGCAACGTGTGCGCAGTGCGTATACCGAGTGTACGAAAATGAACAGAAATAAGAACACGGAAGAAGACGCATGACAAACGAACAGCATAAGCGAGGCGAACGCAAAATTTTTCAATGTTCTTGTCTGCGCTTAAAACACGCTCGGACTCGTAATCAGCAATCGAATTGTCAAAGATAACGTACAGGGTGGATTACGCAACCAGGATCATCTAGACTATTAGTATACTATAGTCGAAATTGATAATTTTCCTAAAAACGAAAGTCGTGCAATAACGACTATTCCACTTGTACGATAGAAATCAAGTATTTTGTAACTTGCGAATTAAGACACTATATACACGCGTGATAATTACAAATGTAGAAATTGTTTCGCGTGGATTAGATAAAACATTGGCAACGTCAAAACGAGTAAATTTATTTTTGGGAACGCAGATATTTGACTTTTACCGTTACGAGACATAGTATCGGCGAAGCGTTATCCAAAATTATCTGGAGCTATATTTGTATCGCTGAACACGATTATCAGAAAAAAAAGAAACATCTAAATACTTGCTAAATGTTCGCAAGTTCAAATTTCCCCATTAAAACGATGATATAATACAAGAGGAGAAACCTATGGAGCGTACAACTACGGGTCGTCATTCGCATTTTTTCTACGCTAAAATGTTCTCAAGTTCTCCTGATTGTAGGTGTCGGTCGCGTGTGAATCGCCAACTAAAGAGAGAAACAAAAACTTGGCGGGTGCATATACGATCGCGATCAAAACGGACAACGTTTTCGCGTCGTGACGGATGATTAACGAAAACGCTCAACGAAAAAAACCTCGGCATGCGTGGTAAAAAAAACGATGGCCAGACGGAACAAATTTGTCAACGTGTATATTCGTATCGTTGGATGTGGCTGTTCAGGCGTGTTGCATACAACGATCATTTCCATACTCAGCAGGCAGACATTCGGTTACGTTGCTTACGTAAAAGAGAATCGACTTCTAGACAAGCTTGATCGGATCTCATATGAATCGTTCCGTCAACTAATTCCTTCGAATGTACATCCGATTCGTGGGTCGAGCCATCGCTACGAATCATCGGAGATTCTTCTTCGTCGTTGCTCGTCTCCTTTTGCAGGATGCTCGACCTCGAGCCTCGAGACGAGGTACCTTCGACGACGAGACTGCTACCTTTCGACCAATTAACGTTCCAAGGTTCATCGTTCTTACTTTCTTCCGATTCACCGATCAAACCATCTCTCCACTTATGAATAATCCAATAGAATTCCGAGTCGCCCGCATGGTGTCTGTCTCCGATGTTCCCATTCGAGGATTCGCCATCCACGAAAGAACTTTGCGAACGTCGCTCTATCTTGTGCGGCTCATCCGTTGGTAGGCCCGTTTTCTCCAAGCATGGATAGGAACTCGAAAATTGTTTCAGTAGCCGAGTATCGATCAACTTTTTCTTCGTAAACAGATCCGTCGTCCACCATGGAACGCGATTCGAACTTTCATAGAGAACGTCGTTCGACGACGACTGGACGTTTTCAGTCGACGAGCAAGGATGGGCGCTCGTGTCGTCGAGATTGGACATTTCCTCGAGCTGCTCTATTATTTCCCGTTGCTCCGACAACGACAACTTCTCTTTGCTGCTCGTGCGATTCTCCTCTTTTTTGGTCAACTTATCTTCGAGCGCGCTGACGTTTCGCGCGTACTCCTCGGCATCCCTTCGCAAATCCAACTCGGATAGATATTCTTTTCCGGAGAACCGATGGTATACTTTAGGCGAAACGAAATTCGGTTCCGACGCGAATCTTCTAGAACCACCTCGGAGTCCTCGATCGATCACGTTCGACCTCGACGCGATCGTCTCAGCGTTTCCAAGCTTGGAAAAATGTTTAGTCAGGGCTGCCACCCGACCGCAACCGAGACGCACCTCTTCCGGTGATTTCCAGCATTTGTCGAAGCTCGACACTTCGCTGGACGTATCACTGTCAAGGCCGGACAAGTCGAGATTTAACTCAGGGATCGTGGTATACATTTTCGAAATCGCTTGGTTTCTTTCTTTCGCCTCGCGTTCCGTCGGTTCCCTTTCTTCTAACGAACTGCTCGTTGACGTTGGTATTTCCATTTCTATTTCCATTTCCATCTCCATTTTCTCCAACGTTGAATCAGTGTCCGTTTCCTTTGTTTCCAGTAGCATAGTTGATTGCTCGAGTTGCTGCTCCATCGTCGTCGTTGGTTTTTCCTTGTAACTCGCTTTTGCGTCGAATCGGCGCAGCGACTCGATGGAATAGGACCGTGAAACGTCGATCGTGCCATGGTCGTTCGTACTATCGTTCGATTCGTCCAACCAATCATCCGTCTGATCGATGTAAGGTATAGAGTCGAGGGAGAAAATGTCGATTTTGATTTCCGCAGCCGAGGGTTCGTTCGCGATCATCGAATCCGTCGCGATCGACAGCTGAGGGTTACTCGCGACCTGAACGGGTGGACAGATTCGTTGATTGTTCGCACCCGATGGAAGACGATCGGTCCAACGACACGGGTTATCGAGCGAAAGATTGGAATGACCTCGAGTACACGAAGACGGAGTCCCGTGGGACGAGCACAGAGCCGTGTGAACCGAAGTTTCTTCTTCTCGTAACGGACAAACTAGTTTTACCGAAGTCGGTGCGCGATCCACGAAACCCCACGAATTCTCGTCTGACAAACACGGTCGCGAATCTTCTGATGGAACGGGCCACGAGTCGCCTACTCGATTCGAGCGACAGGTGGAATTAAACGGATCAAACGTGTAAGATTGACCCTCGAAAATCGGGGTGATAGTCGCACCTGGTGGTACTGGATCGATAGCACGGCCCGAATCGATTACGTGCCTTGGTACGCTCAACAAATTACCCATCGAATGCGACGTAGGCGGCTGCTCGTTCGTTTCCTGCACCTTCGAAGCTTCCAAGTGCTCGGACTTGGGTCGAATCTTGTGCGCTGCTCGGGAAGAATCAGTTAGTAAAGCGTTAGTCAAGCAATTATCCGCATCCCGTGGTTTCGCGCGAGCCAGAATGCAATCCGTCATGCAGGCTTTCTACGTGCAATGATTATTGGCCACGGGAATGCGTCGGTTTAACGATTCCAACATTAGCGATAGCAGTTTGTAAACGAAGTAAAGGGAAACGAAAATTAGACCCGTTTTAATGGTGCCAGTTGCGGTGAATTCGCTTCCATGTGCAAGGAAATTGGCGCCAATAATCTTCGCATGTGTAAAAATCCTTCATAACGCGAGTGAGAACGATTAGAGAAAGCGCCGAACATTTCTCCTCGAGCAATTACAGAAGAAAACATGGTCATTGGACGTAACGAGTGTCGATCGATCTTGTCGCGGGTTTGCGTCACTTTTCTCTATCGAGCTCGTTGCTCGACTCGCGATACGCGCTTCGATCGATATAATATTCTCCCAAAGAAACCGCGATTCCCCTCTCAAAAAAAGTTTACGAACCTCTGGTCATAACAGGTGAAGGCTGGGACAGCAGAGTGGCCAAGCCATGGTATATGGCCCCCTGTTTGGCAACCTCGAGAGTTACCACAGGCCCAGTACGTACCAGATATTCGGCAGCCCTGAACAAGAAACGAACACAGGTGAAAATTACGATTAAATCGTCGCTGGTCGTCTCTACCGAGTACTCACTTTTCCTGAGTAATTCCGACTAAGCTTTGTCCGTCCACCTTGAGCAACTGATCGCCAGCCGTCAATCTCCCATCCTACGCAATGAAACAGAAAAGGAAAGTATCAATAAAATGACGGAGAATTCCTGATTTACATTAGTAAGGGGAATTGATCCTGATAAGTTTAAACATTTTTTAAACATTCTATGTATAACTATATAACTGTACTCACAGCATCGGCTGCACCGCCTGCAACAACGCTCTTTATGTATATCCCGAGCCTGTCTTGACCAGCGCCCTGCAAAACAAGAACGAAACCGTTTCATCGAATTTTAGGTATAACGATCCTGTGTCAAGCTCTAGAAAGGATTTTCAAATCGCATTCGTACCTTTGCCGCGACGATGCTCAAACCCATTCCATTGGTCGATTTATGTAACTTTATTACGTGAATCTCTGGTTGTACTGGATTGGACCCTGTGTGACAAGAATACCCTCCGGACCTGTTGCTCATCGCGCTGGGGCTACGGAACTGTAATAAAAGTCGATCAAACGTCTCGACCAAGTAAAATAGGGGTTTTTCGAAATCAAATGATACTTTTCCAGCAGCGTCTTTTACTCCGATATGCTTCAAAGTCATTGCCATTTGGTAAAGTACATAGTTACTAACCGAAGGAGTAGAGAAATCGACTCACGTTATTATGATGGTCTATCATGTATATAGTCCAGTATCCGCTACTCGTAGGCTGCGGCGCCATTCGACACAGACCATCCCGTTGCAAAGGAGCTAAAAATTCAGCCAATCCAGGTGGTACTCCGCGTATTACTTCACAGCTGTATCCGTCCTCCGGAAGAAGGAGAGCCAATGCAAGCGTAGGTTCCTCCTCCAGTCGAATCTCTCTTCCATCGGCACGCGCGAGCGTATCGGCCACGCTTTCCGCCACCTGCAATTTTCATTCCATGTAACGCGGCGCAATGAAACGTAACGGAGCGTAACGCAACGTAACGTGTAACGTAACCCAACGTACGATAACGTAACATTATGTAACGTAATGCGATAAAAGAAAAAGAAAACAAGAAATAAAGAGAGATTAACGGATTTGTTCGCGACTTACTCTGACTACGTTTTCTATTAGCTCTGCCGGAAGTCTCGGTTCGTCCGCGGCTGGCTGATATTTTTGCAACAACGCCCTGACTTGAAGGGAGTTTAGCTTAAAACAGGTGGAGCTCAATGTGGCGAGCTCCTCCGCGTTATATTTCGGCGCTTGAAGGAGATGCGTCGCTTGCATGATCGTCGCCAAGTGACACTGACTCGCGAGCTCGAGGCCCTGCCTCTCGGCCCAAGTCTCAAGAGCGTTCAATCTCGCTTTCAGTCGACGACCGAACCATCTCACGCACAAGTTCGTATTCGAAACCAACGCGTTAAACGCGGTTGCGTTTATCGTGTGGAACAGATGACTGAACAACTGAATCGTGAGAGCAGCGTTCACTCTGCACCGCCTCAGCAGGGCCATCGTACTCGAAAATATTTGCAGAACTCCGGCTTCCTTCGCGGGCTCGTCAGCGTCGGCCATAAACTGCGACATCGCCGGTGCAAGTTCGAGCGATATGCAGCGCACCAATGACGCGAATGTCGCGTGAACCGCCTCCGTCAAAATGTCCTGAGCCCTCGTCGAAAACGCCCCAACGTGCCGATCGTTTTTCAGCATGTGCAGAAGTTCCGATCCGTTTGCTAGCCAAAGAGCCAAAGAGGATGCGTCCATGTACCGTTCCTATCGACACGTCCAAGTCATTGAAAAAGAAAAAAAAAAAACACTCGAATCATGGGTATACTTTTATCATTAAAACGGAAACTCGTTACAAGAACACGCGACCTTCTCCTTCTCCTTCTCCTTAACCGTTACCTGTATCACTCGCTGTATCATACCGGCGACATTCGCCAACATCACCGTCAATCTGTGCGCTCTCTCCGTAGGTTGTAACTCCGGTCTGTAATGCGTGCTCGCGCGATATCTCGCCGCCAAGTAAAGCGTATACGTTGGCGCAAGTTTGAACTGCGGCGCCGACGGCTCCACGTCCGTGATCACCGCGTGGAAAAAGGTCTCTTCCGTTTCCTCGAGAAACTCTAGCACAGCTGGCAAAATCGGATCTGTCCCGCGTGGTTGTCGATCGTTTTGCAACGTTCTATCGAAACAGGGAAAAATATCGATGTTATTCTTTGCTTGAATTCGTTTCTCCATCCCGAGTGAAATTCACCCTCGTTACGAGGATTCTCTGGACCGGAGTCGCTCTTTTATTAGAGATTCTCGTATCTCACCTTCTCCCCTCCTCATCGCATTCATGCCAATATTCGTGCTGCCAGAGATGGACAAAATTCTTATTCTGAGACAAATTTCAAGTAACTCGAGATGATAATTGAATTCGACCCATCGTTTGTTATTCAAATGAAATTTTGCATCATCTCTGGCACACAGACAGCCATCCATTCACGGAAGCACGCATCTCTGTGCGCGTATCCACTTTCTTCGAGACAAAAGCGAAGCTTTTTGTCCAACGATAAACCACTGCTCGTTACCTGTTACCGTCCCTGCTGCTGGTGAGACTGGCAGTCTCAACGTTCCCATCGAGATCGAAGGTAGTTTCGTAATTGTGCGTGGATTCCGGCGCGTGATTCGGGCTTCGAGCGAGGCAAACAGCGGCGGAGGCGGACGCGGTGGATTTGCTCGGACTAGACGGATGGGACGGTTGCTCTTGACCCGGTTGACCCTGTCCTTGAACTTGAATCTGCCCCCCGTTCGGAGTTCCGGATGCAGACCCGTACCTTTCCGCGTTCGTCTCTTGATTGGTCAAGTCTGGGGAGTGTCTACGGTACAAAAGCAGGCCGCGTGCAAGAGAAAAAGAAGCGAAACCAATAAACGGAAAAAAACGAAAGATACTCGAAGATGCTGGGAGCCATTCGATGGCTCCTCCGTCGACCGCGCTCGCTCGCGACCGCTCACCGGAACACCAACCTCACGAATAATGTAAAAAGCGTGCTGACTATTCGAAACGCGAATAGTCTCGTCTACTGGCTACATCCTTATACTCTCTCACCTGATACTTCAAGCGCAGACAGTTCCCCTGGAGTTTTCCCACTTTTCATTTAACTTTCATTTCTAACCTACTCCCTAATTCGTCTTGTTCATTCACGAGTCGCTACGTGTCGTTTCTACGCGTCTAACCGTCTACTCGTTTATTCGTTGTTCCACCCAGTGGCACGTTATACCTTCACGGGGCTCCAGGCAAAATAAGATTTGGAGACGCCCATCTACAGAAAATATTTAAAGGAAATATTTTTAAATTCGATGCTATTCGTCTATCCCTCGTAGAAATACTTAACCGTATATTGCGTGAATGTACTTTAAAAGTCGAGGTTATCGACATTTGTTTGTCGCAAGAAAATTGATCGAACAAACTTTCTCGTTGTACGCCGATTTTGGAAACCTCCTCTGATCGAAGTTTTAGGTATAAGTCTTGTTCGCTTCAAGGATAATGCACCACTGGTGCATTTCTACCGTGCGTCGTGCGTCTTGTACTGTGTATCCTATTATGTTCATTCCGAGCGGAACAACGAACAAGCGAGACTGTTATTTTCTAACTGTAGCCAACGCACTCACCGATCGTAGCCGTATTCGATTTGTCTCCCAGAATCGTGTCGTTGTCTGATCCGTTCTTCGGGTGCTGGGTCGATGAATCTAAAGGTATGCAGTCGGCCGAACTTGACTATCGCTCCGTTCTATGAATCCAGATGAAGAAGTGAAAAGTTAGGGTATTTTAGATGTGTTAGGAGATTGCATTGAAAGCCGCTGTTTTTTCGTGTTTTTTCTGCATTTATTTCAATAGTAAAGTATGTAAAAGTATCAATTGAAATATTGGCCCTCAAAAGCTACTACTTTTTTCCACTTTTCTGGCAAAAGTTGAATTCCGCGACGAAAGAACGGTTTATCTTCCGAGTTTATCCATTCAGCAAGCCAATGTTCAACTCCTTCGTAATTACGGAAACGCGTGTCTTCCAAACCATGTTGCATCGATCTGAACAAATGATAATCACTCGGGACCAGATCTGGAGAGTAGGCTGAGTGAGAGAGAATCTCCCATTCGAACTCCATCAGTGTTTCTTTTATAGTTCTAGCAACATGAGGCCGAGCATTGTTGTGGAGAATGATCACTTTTTGGCGATTTAATGCAATTGATGGTCGTTTTTCTATCAAATTATCGTGTAAACGCTTCAATTGTTGGCAATAACGTTCCGCGGTAACTGTTTCATGTGGCTTTAACAATTCATAATGTACTACGGCTCTCACTGCCTACGGTATTCGCAGTAAAATCCACGTATATATAAATAGCGGCTTTTAATGCAACTTCCTAATATTATGTTCCATTCTTATGCGATACCACTGGAAAATTGGAGGTTCTCGGGTATCGGAGGTATCGTTACCTGAAGTATCGTCGTCTGATGTATCCTTTGATTGTTAACGTATGTATGAGCGTCTCTGGAGCATGGTGTAAGGGTAACGATATTTTCGGTAAAAGCGATCACGCAATGCCTTGGCATAACTGTTGGCCCCGTCAAAGTGAGGGTTTGAGCTTGTACTGCCTGCGGACCTATAGGCCTTTCGGACCCCACCTCCGTCACATTAGGCTGCAATCGGTGCCGCGTACCGGCTCCATTTGGAACGTCGCTTCCATCGGGATTCAGTTCGAGTAAAAACGGTAGTCTCTCGTCCTCGTACCTGACACAACAATAAACATTTTTCGTAACAATTCGTTCAACTGTACGACTGCTTCGACTAACTACTATGCTAAACGGTCCCCCTACGATCCTTATTTCTCCAATTTTAACCCCTTAACCTACGATTTACGTTCCAACAGTCTGAGCCCAAAACGTAAACAAGATCGCTCAGCCTTCGAGCCATTCCGCGGTTCGGCAAATCGGACCTAAGTTGTACCATTTGCGCACTACTGTATGTGTAATATACGAGGGTCGTTCAGAAAGTAAGTTTAACGATGTTAGCGCTGGTCTTGGTGAGAAGGTAGAACTACAAAATTTTAGGAAAATGTTCTCTCATTTATTTTGATCAGTTTCGTGTGTCGTAGACTCTGGTCGGTCGATTGTCGCGTGTTTTGTAACATTTTATAATGGCGATTCCGTTAAAATTTGCGTCCAAGTGTGAACCGCGTAGTATAATACGTTTTTTTACCGGTAAAAACTTCACAGCCACAGAAATTTATCGAGAATTATGTTCTGTTTACGGCGATAAATGCGTGAGCCTGCAGATGGTTACGCGTTGGCGAACAGCGTTCCTAAATGGCCGCGAAAAGTTGCACGATGAAGAGCGCCAAAGTGGACGAAAGTCATTACGCCTTGGGAATTCAAAAGCTTGTTACTCGTTATACGAAATGTATTGAAAGATGTGGCGATTACGTAGAAAAATAAAAAATTGTCTGAAAATTTGTTAAATGACCTTGTTTTTGTGTTTTGACCACTCTTTCACAGCGTAATTAGACCGTTAAACTTGCTTTCTGAACAACCCTCGTACAACTGGTATAATCTTATGAAATATTTAATAAGTAATTACAACCTGATGTATAATAATAATTGTGGTAGATATAATACTACAAAAGATTTAGTATCAATTAATAAAATATAACATAAATCAAAAACATAATTAGTATTTATACAAAAATCAATAATAAAAAATTAGCGACCAAGAATAACATGTACCTGATTGTAATCACATTACAAATCGCGACCGTCGTACTACGGGCCATGCCCGTAATGTTTACAATTGGCGCGACCGATGTACTACGGGCCAAGACCGTAATATTTGCAATTGTCCCGAATACAAGACTACGAGTCTCGCACGTACTTATAAGTTAAAGGGTTAAGTAACAACCGCGTTCATACTTTGCACATTATAGACCAGCCACATGCACGAGCACGCGCCTTCCAATCGAGATGATAAGAAGAATTTGCGAACCATGCCCATACTCGAATCGAATCAAATCTGTCTTGCCTTAAAGATCACCTTCTGCTTCCTTTACGAACCTGTGGTCGAACTCGTTCCATTTGCCGCTAGGTTTTTTCTTGCGTTTCCGAGGCACGTAATCCGCAGGTCTTCTACGCACGTGGAACATAATTGAACCTAAAAGCAAAGGGAAAGATTCGCTTAGATTTTATTTTATTAAAAAATATCGAGAGCATTCGGTATCCGCTATAGACTCAAGCTCGTCGATCGAAAGCAACGACCGTTTCGAATTTGTTGTCGATATCGACGCCAAGTCGTCGTGACATCTTAGACATTGCGTGCCCAACTGACCTACATAGTCCACGTGCGTCGACACAAGCGCACCTTTTTACTTCCATTTCCTACGATCGATACACCGACCCGTCGAACGATGCTTCCCATTGTCGAGAATCTGAAAGCACCGCAAATACAAAGAACCCGGACGGAAAGAACACGGACAATCAGAAGCCGCACTTTGCCGAAGAGGTCTTTTTTTAAATTCTTTGAATTTGCAGCTACTATAATACAACCATTGTTGTTACACGAAAGAAATAGCAATCTTTTGCTATTTCTCAAGCATGGAATCTAAACGAGAAACTTTGTTTGCAAGGAGAGAATAGTTTAAAGGACATTCGAATGGAGTTACTTTCAGCTGACATAGGATCGATGTTGAATTACATTTACGCGAACGGTCTGCACTGCTTTAGTTGATATACACGAACGCGAAGAACATCGTCGATCGAATCGATCTACCTATACAACGGTTACGTGCGTACATACAGTGTACACCATGATCGTCAACTTTGTTCCAGTTGTCGAGGATACGCGTACTCGACGACGACTCAGGGTCATTTATTATTGGACACGAGAGGCGAGATTCTTACGTCTGATTCCCCAATCCATCATCTTGCGTAAAACGCGCCGATTTTTCAATCGTGGTCCCTGATTGCTTGGTGTGGTCCCCTTTAGGATGGACGATGACGCGTCAGAATTTTGGTCCTCTACGTTTCACGGTCGCTCCTTTAAGGCGAGGAAATATATTCGAGAAAATATACGGAAAAGCGCGACGCGAGAAATATACGGCGTTCGTCTTCCCTTTCTTCGATTTACAAAAGCTTGTACAAAGAGCTTGGTCGTGAAAAATAATATTGTTTCCCTTGGTGATTTGATTCTCCTCTGCCCGGGATGATATCGCTGTCTGCCCTCGTTTCTCCTTTAATTTTCTTCGACTCGAACGTCTTCGATTAGGATGAGCGGCGCGTTTTCACACCCGGGCAGGTTGCGATGAGAAGGACGTTAAGGATCACCCCATTTCGAAATGTATCGTAGTCGAGGGCGATCGTCTCGATATTTCGACACTCTATCGTGTACTATTCGACACACTGCACCACGGCCTGCGGTGATTTTCTTTCACGCGCGATACCGTACCATCCTGTCCGCCGATCAACTGATTTCGAGGCATCGCGACGATTAATCGCAGGGAATTGCTGGAAATCCAAATTACTGGCCAAGGTAAATGCAAACCCTTTTCCTTTCCTTTCTCTCGTCGCACTTGCAGCAAAGCTTGCGTCGCGACCAAGCTCGAATCACGACTGACAGAAGTAATGTTGCATTACGTCACAATGTTGCGCGACTGAACTTGAGCATTGCAGATGGAAACGAGGGTGGTCGGCCAGTCGTTGGATCGTATGAACGGACTGAGGAACTAGCGCAGGCGCGTACACCTGTCGATATATACAGGAACGACCAAAGTGTAAACACGCGACGATAATCTCCCGATGAAGCGATTGCGATAAAGCGATAAATGTCTCGTAAAAAATGTTGTACCAAAGTTTCGCTTATAGTAACGATACAGGAAGTATTCCAAGAGGATATCAGTTAAAATAATATCTCGTATAATATCTGTTTAACTATCAAAAACGAATAGGAGTCTTTTTTTAACAACCGCGTATCTCACTTGGAGTTGTGCGATTGTTCACAGTGGACATCCTTTAACGGAACGAAATTTGTATAGCTTCGATCGCGAGATCAGCGTGTTTACACTTTTGTCGGTCACTGTATGCATGGATACGGGGTGTTTCCTACTTGTCCGGCAAAATTGTACCATATACCATACTCTACATATGCGTACATATCACATACGTACGACACTTGTCGATCAAGCTAAGTCGGTAGAAACGCGACCACGTTGCCGTGTAGTCGGTACGCTGTTTCATCGTTCTTCGTTGAATCAATTTCAACGATCTCTTCGATATTTTTTTCAATACTCAGTCGATTCCATTCCCAATCGAATAGTCGGACTTTCTTTAAAATATCCGAGCTAAACGAGCGTTAGAAGAGTTCCACGACTGTCGACACCCAATACCGCTCATTAACAAGCTTATCCCTCCGACGAACGCTAATAGCGTTCGATTTCTTTAACTGGAGCAGTCGTCGTACAAATTCCATACTTCTTAAATGTTGGGACTTTAAATCAACTTACCCCGTGCGGACGGATGATTCATAAGAATGGCCAGAGGACATTCGTCGTCGTCCAATATATATTCCTGCTGCGTTCCTCCGCTCACGTTCTCGCTGTTCACCTGTGCGACATACATAAAACAAAGTAATGAGGATTTGGAACGTTCAATTTTCAACTAACGTACGACACTTCAAAAATAAAACCGAAAGCAATTACTCGAATATAACTGTACACGTTTGAACGGTTGCTGACGTAACGTGATATTCCAACAAAGAAATATGAAATATCTCAAAGTGTTACATCATATAGCGATACTTTTATGTACAGAGTGATAAAAGGAATCAATCTACGATTACGTTGCACAGGAATCCGTTGAAGGAATTCAAACCAACCTGCACGAGACAATATTGTTGCGGATCGACCTTCTCCAGACCGTATTTCGAGAGCATTTCCCGTACGACCTGAACCGCCGAATCCCGAACGCTCAAAAGCAACGTTTTGTACGGGACGTCTTTGCAGAGCGCCTCGCCGTAAATCTTCAACGTTCCACCGGTATCGGGGCCGCCGTCTTTACTGCGAAACTGCTGCAATTTTCTCTCCAGCTTTTGTTGACGTCGCCTTCTCATCACAGCTTCCGGATTCGAAATGCTTCTGGTAAAACTGGTTTCGGGTAGCTCTGAAATAGCAAGCAACGTTTCCTTACCAACGCTTATCGTTTCAAACATCCCTCTAAACCGTCTCAACGACGCGGCAACAAGCAGGATCCGATCGATAATCATCAAACAGGCTTGAATCGCAAGCCGTTCGTCGTACCTATAACAATACGGTGTGTGCACGCACACACGTGCTTACCAGTGTAAAGTTTCTCCGCTACTCCATTCTGATCTACTGGCACCGCGTTTTCATCCTGTTCAAGGCTCTTCAGTCGACTGAGCTTCTCTTGCTTCTTCATCTGCTTCTTCTCGCGTTTACTCAGCTTTCTGCGAAAGCTGGATCCGTCTGAACAGGAAAAACCAACGCCTTGAGCATTGGTTTTGTCGTCGATTCTTCTTAAAAGAAAACGTCCTTCGCGGTCGTCGATGTGCCAGTTCAATTGCACCAGCAACGGTTTCTCGTCGAGCCCAAGTTTCCGTTCTTCTGTAAACGAATCGCAATTTAGCCGGTAAATCAGAGCTTAGGATTCTGTATGTGCATAAAAATATACATGTATAAGCTAAAGATGCAGATTTCGGTTAAACTTTACTTTGGCGGACCAACAATTTTTAAGTTTTTTTTTTTACATAAGCCTGTAGATTTCGGCAAGTGGAATACAAAAATGCTAGTTTTTGGGCGAGGAATCCACTGGTTCAGAAGTTATGAAGAGTTAAAGGTGAATCTTTTTACCGTATTTGTCAGGCAATTTAAAAGTTGAATTCGTACTCTAGGGCGTGCCGTCCCCGAGATAATAGGCCCAAACCAACTCTGTTAACATGTTAATCGCCACGTCACCCATACATGGGTGACAGTGCTTTTTGCTGAAGAACTAACAAAATTAATTCTGAATGTTGAGTGTCAAAGAAAATAAATTTTAACAAAATCCTTGAATTTCTATCAAGTTACAAATATAAATACCACAATAAATGTTTGATTACGTAGTTTTCAAAAGGCTGCAAACAAAATTTAATCACAGTAGAAATTGTCGAGAGTATTATCCTGGCAGTCAACGTGTTAATTCGAAATATGGCAGTTTTCAAAAATAGGCATAACAATATAAAAGTAGTACATAATGTAATCCGCCACCATCGAGAATTTGTTTCACCGACAGGGTATGGTTACAAAACAATATGACGTCGAAAGTGTCAGTCAAATACGATAAAATGCCACTTTTAACTGCTCGTAACTTCTGAACTAGTGGATTATTCGCCTTAAAATTAGCATTTCCGGATTTTTCTCGACAAAATCTACAGGATTATGTAACAGAAACTTACAAATTTTCGGTCCGTCAAAGTAAAGTACAGCCCAGATTTCTTCTGTGTAGATATATTATTAATACTACGTTGAGTAACGACGCGTAAAATCTTAATTTCTTAATTTTCTGTAACGTCCAAAAGGGAGCTTTAGCTGGTGCGTGGCGCTCGATCGAGATCGATGTAGCGCTCGTGTTCTGTTTTCTGTTTAAAACACGAGCGAAAAGAAGAGTAAAAGATGTGAAGAAAAAAAAGCAGGGATAGGAGCGCGAGCACGTTAATCGCGTATACATTTATACTAGAGTTCCCTACTTCACGTGTATCGAAATATCCGGGTACACGGGTAATTAATGGATCCGTGTTTTAATCCGTGTATTTTTAATACACGGGTACGTATCGAAATCCGCCAACATCCGGATATCCAGGTACGTACACGTACATCAAAAACACGGGTACGCACATTGACTTGAACAGTTATTTTAACTAATAAATAAAGTTTTACAAATTACATTGAAAAATGTATTCTGTTATATTTCTTCATTCTTCTTATGTTTATATTTGTTTTATTTATTTGATTTACTGCTTGTCAATTTTTTCAAAATTAATAAGGATCATTATTTTAGAATAAAAGCTTTTGTTACATAAAAGTTTGTATATAAGAATAATTGGATACTGTACCCGAATAATTCGATGTATGCGTGTCCGTATATTTCGATGCACGTGTACGTACCTGGATATCCGTGTATTTAGATATCCGGGTGTCGCCGTATTTCAATACCCGGGTATCCGTGTATTAAAAATATCCGTGTTCGTAATC
This sequence comes from Hylaeus anthracinus, assembly GCF_026225885.1. NCBI lineage: Eukaryota > Metazoa > Arthropoda > Insecta > Hymenoptera > Colletidae > Hylaeus > Hylaeus anthracinus. The sequence continues at coordinate 15,260,814 of NW_026534349.1, forward strand.
CCTTAATACACGGTACACGTGTTCCGTTCAAAACCGTGATCTCTAATTTATACCTACTCACCACCGTTCTCATGAATCTCGTAGAGAGCGTACTCTGGAACCGAAAGCATTCGCATATCTGGACGGAATTTTTCGATAAGAGTTTCGATCACCGCTTGACTGGTCGCGTCTGATGCTACTCTGATGCACTTGGTCGCGACTTTCTGACCGCTGTCTTGAAAGTAAAATCTCATTACTCCGTGAAACTCCAAGTCCTGAAAAATCGGGCAAACGTTAGAAAATAAATCTTGATCGAAAACAGAAGCAGGTAGAGTTTTCCTTTGATCAGGGCAAGCGAAGGTGAACGATATTTATTCTCTGATTATTTCGTGACTTTGATTAAAAGGTGTCTAGAAACAGGACGAGAACTCACTTCGTTCGGTTCCGAGAGCTCGAACAGATCCAAGCGATTGGCATTCCATTGTTGAATCACGCCACGCAGTGCCTCGCGTTCGGCCTTCTTACTTGCCAACTCCGTGGCCATTCTGGAAAAATGAAAACGAATCAAGAACAATACAAATATCCAATGTAAATAAACGTTCGAGCTTCCCAATGTCCCGACGATAATAAGCGTCGCTTCGCTGACCTTTGTCGGGTACGTATAACAGTGGCATTTCTTGTATCAGTGTTTCAACGGTAACTTCTTTAAATATACTTTTTTACGCGGCGACTATTACAACTACGTCGTGGATCGACGACCTGTAACGATCGATCTGGATCGATCGTCTCGCCGACGTCAAAAATCACCAGTGTCAGCCTCGGTTTACAATCAGTCGTTATTGGACAGTCTAAATCTCGAGTAAAATACGCGCGAGGCGAGCAACGACGGTACGTCATACGTCTTGTCACTCGTGTAAAAAGGATGCACCGTTACACATCGATGCTTCTCAATTTCACCGCGATTCGCTGGCAGGCGTGCGGCGCACCCGTCTTACGGATATTTTCATTCCCATTATCGTTTCTTATCTGTAGACTTAAAAACCCGACGACGATTCGAGGATAGTCGCGTTTTCTCCGGGCTTTTTTTATTTACCCTCGGTGTGTTTACTCGGAATTACGCGTGGCATAAGAAGCTAGAGACGAAAGAGAGAAGCTTACCGAGAAATCTCCCCAATGACGCGTGTCTTTTGCGCATCTAACCGAGAGAGCGGGGGAAAATGCATGATGGAACGGACATGGTCTCCGAACGATCGGTAAATCAGAGTCGCGAAGCGTTCGAGAAATTGCAACCGAGCAACAAAGCAAAGGGACTTTTGTCGCAGTCGGCAGGAAAGGGATCGGTTCGGATCGGTCGCGATCGTCTCGACTCGGTAATTCTCGGCTGCGTACGTCGAATCGAACACGGCCGACTCGACACTCGGAGTGGAACGCGTCGCAGCGAACAAGTCGCATACCATGCATTCCTATCTCATTCGACGGCGTTCGGTCTTAAAACCTTAAAAGCGCGCTCGAGTAACTCGAACACGCTCGAGTACCCTCTGCACGATAGGACGACAGCACGATACAACCACCCTTGCGATTCGCGATCATCCCATTGCCCACCTACATCAGACTCACGTCTGACCGACAGCCGATCGTTCTTGGCGCGAAATCCCACCCCGAGGAACACGCCTACGCGATCTCGTTGCATTTCGCATTTTATTCCTTTTTCCCGCCGTCTTTCGTAATCCAATTTTTGTCGCAAATTGAGGTTAGGTTGGAAAGCGACCACTGACTGTCGCGCACCTTTATACGAATCATTTATCTCTACGTATCCGTATACCAATCTGTACAATAAAAACGTTTAATAGTAATACTACGGTTTCTAAACGAGTTAATTCTAAATGAGTTGGACAGTCGATTCGTCAATGCTAATCGCAAGATTACCCCCTGTTTTTGTCACAAATTGAGGTTACGTTGGGCCTAAGAGCCACTTGTTGTATCTCCCATTTGTATAAACGATTTATCGATACGTATACGTATACTGTACCCATCTGTACAATAAAAACGTTTAATAGCAATATTACGGTTTCTAAACGAGTTAATTCTAAATGAGTTGGACAGTCGATTCGTCAATACTAATCGCAAGATTACCCCCTGTTTTTGTCACAAATTGAGGTTAGGTTGGGAAACAGCCACTTGTTGTATCTCCCATTTGTATAAACGATTTATCGTATACGTATACTTATATACGTATACTGTACCAATGCGTAAAAATGTTTAATAATAATAGTAATGATAACGATGATAATTTGTTGGTTTCTAAACAAGTTTGACAGCTGATTCATCAATGTTAATTGTAAGATTACTATCCTCCTAATGACGTAAAAGCATTAGTAATACCGTGGTTCCCGATAAGCTTTCGACTCCATTACTTGGCAGTCGAGATAGAAAATTGATATTCGAGTTTTTCGCTTCTTCTTTTCCCATTCTACGAGCGAATTTCTTGTTCATTCGCGATATGTAGGTCAGGAGAATAGTTGTCACACAAACAATACCGAGGAGGAAAAGTAACAATAATAAACGTGGTTAAAGGGGCAGCTTTCGTGCGTTGCATAGTTTTCTAAAAACGAACGTTTTACCGTTTTCAACGATGCCAGGTGACCATACCATGAAAACAATCGTTAAACATCGGTTACTCGAAGAAATAAATCGTATCGAATTTAATGAAATGGTGAAGTAGAAAGTAACGTGCCCCGAATACTGTTAAAACTGGAAACGAATGGAAACCGACCAATCGAAAGGAAAGAAAGAAACAAAAAAAAGGACAGGAAGTACTTGGATGCGTCATCGTACTTACTCTTCCGAGACTGTCATTCTCCTGATGCGGTCGAGCGAAATACGGCGGATCCAAGAGACGTACAACGATTCGAACGAAACTTGACGCCACGAAGAAAAACGCGACGGAGGTTTTGTCGTTGTCGATTTACAAAGAGAATACTGGCTTGCATCGAGAGTATTGAAAACAACGTGATCCGGCTTCGAGAATCCTCAGAGCTGTAGAGGAAAGGTTGCGTGCATGAAAAATCTTCGCTACGCTCGTAGTTTCGCTCGGCTGTCGTTCATCGTAGTAGCTTTTACGACGTATTCTGTTGCTCCGGGCATGCACGTGAACAATCTTCCCGTTGAATTAACTTGACAGTAGGAAAATGCATTTCTCGAAATCTGTCCGAGTTCCAGCATTTTTCCGCTTTGGGAAGAGAGCAGGCATTTAATGGCTCCAACGCTACGCACCACGTTAGCGGGAACACTTTTAAGTCCGTAGGCTTAGTCCACCTTGCGAACGCGACTGTGAATTCCACTTTACCTTCGTTTACGATGGTTTAACGGGTCTCTACGAGAAAAATTAATAATAATTTTACACCAGATATTTGAAAAACAACGCCACACCCAAACAGTACTCGAACACAACCGAGTGCTACGATACCCAACCCAAACGTATCTCTCTTCACATAATTACTAACGAACTGACCGACGCGAACGGACTTGGTAGAGCTTGGGGCCCCAAGAGTGGGAGAACGTTACGTCTTGTTAGTCTTGCTACAGCCCTTCTCCACCGATCCTACTCCCTCTCCGGTTGCCCCCTTCTCCTCCTGCTCATTCTCTACCCCTACTTTCCCTTTCCCTGTACTCTGTACTGTACGCTGTAGACTATACCTGTACTGCTGTACTCTAAAGATGGCGTGGACTGCTACTTTTGAATCACGAGTGATTCAATCACGTTCATTCTCAATCACGATGATTTTTCACAGTGATTCGTGATTCTTCGTGGTCGCTTCTGATTGGTACAGAACATTCTTTTCACTTTTCACGAATTATGTTGTTCTTAGGTTATATATGTATTATAATATGGTCTAAAAGCAATGTTAATATAATTTTAATACAATTTAAATTTGACTCATTTGTAGTTTCTTGAATTTCCGCTAAGGAGAAATAGTGGATACACTAACGATAATAACACTGTCCAACACGATTTTTTAAATTCCGCGATATCCACTAAGCGATTCTTATAGGGTTCCTCGTCCTAAATACGAATCTGAAAGTGGAATTGCTCCATCACCCTTAGTTTTCGAGAAATACGAGATTTTGTAAAAACGGTCGATTTTTAGAGAAAACGTAGTACTACTTGAAAACTACGAACCCTAGAAAGTTCTATTTAGTCTTAAAAGATAGAGGAGTGTTTTCTAAATATGAAGACATATTCCTTTAGAATTATCTGCTCTTTTGAATGCCTGTAAATGAACAGCGAATTTCAAAAAGGTGATGATGCGTGAATTTTTCACGAAATACTTTTGTATTTTAATGAAGAGTTATTCACCTAGGTCGATTTTACACTACGTTATCGGATTCTGCAAACATTTCTGAAGAGAAAACCACTCGCGGCAAATGTTGGAACGGTTTCTAATCCATACGGTTCGACAAAATGTCAACTCGGAACGCATGAACAGAGTTTTGCCGCTGCACAGCCATTGCTTGCTATGTTTCGGTCAGTCAGGACCGTCGCTACGGGATTCGCCTAATCGGTGCCACACGCTATCGGTTTTTCTATTACATTTTTAATATTTCATTTGTATTACATTTTTAATATTTCATTTATACTGCAACTCAACAAAACGGAGACAATTGTCCACTGCTTGAATTTTAATCACTAATTTCCCGTTTTTGTATCTTCAATTATTCGACTTTTGCAAATTTGGTAATGAGCAAACTTTATTTAAATCTAAATTGAATTATTTCACAATTAATTCAATCTATAATTGTATATTTTGTTGTTAATTTTTAATGAAAACTGCTACCTATAAAAGTTTACCCCCCCCCCCCCCAAACACTAACTTAAATAACAAAAGATGAAAGTATCGAAAAGTAGAAACATTAAGCTTTAAAATGGTTTTCTATTCGTCAATATGTTACGAGAATTTGATGGTTATTATTCAAGCACGTGGCGACGATTGTGCAGAACTCATGACGACGGTCCTGATTCACCGATGTAAAGCGAGCGAAGCCTGCGCGCCGGCAAACAGAATTCGTGCATTCTAAATTAATATTTTCTGGATCTGTACGAACTAGAAAACGATCCAACATTTACCGCGGATGGTTTTCTCTTCAGAAATGTTTGCAGAATCCTATAATTGATAGTAAATTCGACCTAGACGAATAACTTTTTATAAAAATACAAAAGTATTTCGGGAAAAGTACTCGCGTCGCCAACTTTTTAAACTTCGGTGTTAATTTACAGGCATTCAAAAAAGCAGATAATTCTAAAGGAATACGTCTTCATATTCAGGAAACGCTCCTCTATCTTTTAAGACTAAATAGAACTTTCTAGCGTTCGTAGTTTTCAAGTAGTACTACGTTTTCTCTAAAAATCGACCGTATTTACAAAATCGCGAATTTCTCGAAAACTAAGTGTGATGGAGCAATTTCACTTTCAGATTCGTATTCAGGACGAGGAATCCTATAAGAATCACCTAGTGGATATCGCAGAATTTAAAAAAAAGTTTAAATTTGTCGGACAGTGTAGGAGGTTTTAATTGTGAGGTGGTCTACAAATGTGCGTCACAGTGGACTCAATTTGAATATTTCTTGTTGAAAAAATTTCTACAGACTACTCAAGTATGTATGAAAATAGGATAAAAAGTTCTATAGAATTAATAATTTTTTTCCATCCTAAGAAAATTCACGAAAAACCGTTTTTTTTAGACCTCCTAATTCAGGATACCCCCTTAATAGTAACGATAGTAAATTCAATAATCGAACTACATGTTTTTATATTTATGAAATATCATTCGGTCTCGTCTATATCGATACGGGAGAAAACGTATCCAATTTTCACCGTAGGGCTTCCTTCGTAACTTCATTACGTATTGCATCATTAGTCGCCAAACGAACTCGTAGCATTCCGTACCCTCAAATCGGGAAACGTCCAAGGTAATGATATCCGACAACTTTGATGATCCCGCTCGTTCTATATTTGACCCTTTTTCATTTTTTAGAGAACGTTCGTTTGGGGTATCGGTCGCTACACGTGACACGCGAGATCTAGAAAATCTAACTGCAAAATGGTCCTCGTGCAACGCATTTAACTACGTAATAAGTAATAACATTACGCCATCGAGTTACCAGAGTTGTGTCGAGGGTGGATGCCTGACGATCTGTTTATTGCCCTTAACTAACCGCTTCCTGATTATTTCGTTCACACGAATATGTCAAACGAATACGTATGCACGCATTTACTTTGCACCTACGGTTTATTCGAAAAGCTTCGAGCCTCGTCTGCCTCGAGCGTATAACTCGTTCTTAAAAGCTTTTACGATGAAAACCGACAAACGAAAGTCCAAGTACCACGCCGAAGAAACGAGTTCCGAGGACGGTTGTTTGCGAGTGTATGCACGCCGGTCGACGTCTCAACGTCTGGGCGCTCGATCTGTTTTATTATTGAAGCAACCTTTAGAAACGAAACCTTTAGGTTCGGAAGAACTCTTTTCACAGCTACACCGAAAAGATGAGCTTGGGAAAAGTTCATGAAAGCCGTACGAAGGCTTTTCATGCGGTCATCGTGACACGCGAGACACGTTCCTTTCTTTTCTTCTCTTTGATGTCTCTGCTAGCATTGCCATTTTACTCTTCAATACCCACTAATCAGTTCCTATTTTTAAAAAAAAACGTAATATGTACAACGATACCGGTCGTGAACTACGTACCAAATTTGTAATAAATGAAAAACTTGACGTCTGGATCCACGCATTTCAAAGTGCGCAATGCACGTAATTAAAGAGAAAAATCAATTCTACTACTTACTTATGGGATACAAATATTACATACATTTTTTTAGCATTAATTCTGTTGGCCGATTACAACGTACCTCTGTCAAACGAATCGTTCCTTCCTCTTGGAAAATAGAATAAAATTTTGGCGTCTATACGTGCATCACTCCTCGTGGTCTCTATTTCATTGACATCGCGAGTAAGTACTTCCATTCGACGAGCATACATTACCCACCGCTCTTTTTATAAGTGTACTCGAGGCACAGACACTTCAATTCACGACAGGATTTCGATAACGATAATCCAAACATAAATGCGCGATTATTACGAACAACGGTCTCGCAAAGCATGTTCTCGCGCGCGCGCGCGCGCAAGCGCAAGCGCGCGTATGTTCGCGCGAATGCAAACGCTATAAACACGCACACATGTAAACGATACGCGATTCTACCCAAGACCGGCCCTCACACACTCTCGCCGTTGCCAGCTGACACAACGATCGAAAAAGCCGATATTACGATTGCTAAGAATGACTCCTAGGCGACGAAAACCTGTTTTTTCTCGTCCACGCATACGAACACGCGTTTTCAAACTTTGTAACTGCTCTAACAAACTTTTCGTAAGTTCCGACGCGAAACCATTGCGAACGTACCGTCCTATACCACCGCGTGTCGCATACTAACGCGTCAGAGAACCACTGACTGAATTACGAAATGCGCATGCGCGACACGTTCCTGCCAGGGACGACGCAACTGGGCGCAACGATATAACGCGACCGGGTAGTGTCTGTCGTTTCATGAGTATAGGGTGTCCTAAAAATGTTGTAACGCCTTGAAAGGTGTGGTTCGGGAGGTGATTTGAAACAACTTTTTCCTTGGCGAAAATGTCCGAGGCTTCGTTAAGGAGATATTAACGGAAAACACTGACCAATCAGAGCGCGAGTATGCCGGTTGAGCGTAGGCAACGCGCTAGGCGGCTGCGCTCATTTGCTACCGCGACCGCTCCAACGGTATACGCGCGCTCTGATTGATCAATGTTTTCCGTTAATATCTCCTCAACGAAGCCTCGAACAACATTTTCGCTAAGGAAAAAGTTGTCTCAAATCACCTCCCGGACCACCTCTTTCAAGGTGTTACAACATTTTTGGGACACCCTGTATACACGGACTGCTCAAGCCTACTCTTTATACACTAAGCAGAGCGTAACCAACATCTCCATACCAAAAGTGAGACTTCACGTTAATGCGCATGCGTCGAATTCGAGAACTATAGCAAAAATTCCATCTCGATGACAGGCTGACTGCAGCTTTGACCAATGGTCGAAGAGTAGTTCCTTTGAGTAGATAGACATATACTCAATATACATTTCTATATACTCAAAGAGTAGTTCGACAAACCGTCCAAAATTTCAATTCGCGCCTTTCCCCACTGCTATCGCCCATTGACTATAGCGCTTGCGCACAACTGCTTACTCGTAACTTTGGCATGGGAGATGTTGGTTACGGACTATACTATAGCTTGAGCAGTCCATGTATGTATGGTCGAAGATAAAGAGTAGGCTTGAGCAGTCCATGTATATATGGTCAAAGTTTGAAACTGATCGGTTGCGCCGTGTACGATCGGCCTAAGAGTTGACCCGTCTAGTCGACAGTCTACATACCTATTTACTTCTTACTTGTTTCTGATTGCTTTTACTTTTCTAAAAGATTCTGTAACTTTTTACTTACTTCAGGTACGCCGAGATCCTTAGAATTCCTTCACAACTTTCGTCGTTTATCTTGCACTCTTTCAAAAGCAGGTGCCAGTTGCACGAATATTTTTTCGTAGATGTTTTGTATCAAGTGATTCATATCGACTGACACTCGACTGTACATCGCAATTGGAAAAGTGTACAAGTTACACTAGAAAAACTGCATTCTTAGAACATCTACTTTGCGTAATATTGTATAATTTTGCACAGATTATCTTACAGAAAAAACGATGAATGAAAGTAAGGTGTCGAAGGGAAATTTGCAGTTCAGTTTCTAAGATCGCTACAGTTTAATTGGAATCGCCAATTCCAACAGGTGTCGCTTCGTCGTGTTTATGTGATAGTAGTAAATCTTCAAATTCAATATGTACTTTTTGTTATCAGCCACCAACAACATTTGAGAGATATTTTTAGTAACAATTACAATAAACATGTTAGAAATGTAGTGAGAATAAAATATAATGGATTCAAAGTAAATTAAAGAAAATATTCTTCTTCTCATCCTTTGTCAAATCGTTTATTTAATTCCAGTTATCACAATCACAGTATACATATAACTGCTAATGCTAATAGGCACAGTGGTAGGCACTTGACAACCTAGATATGAATAGATATTAAACGTTAACAGATTTTTTATCGGATTCGGTTGTTTGCAGCCACGTTTCTACGAATGTTATTTAATATGGTATCAATATTATCAATTAAAGCATTCCACTATTATGCGTAACACATAGAAGTGGATGGGAAGATGTAATACTACACACTACACACTTCCATAAAGTCTGCTTTATAGCTCTACACACTGACGTAAGGCCGTTGCGTGATGAAAATGGGTGAGAACGAGTAGTGTATAGAAGCGGCAGAATGACAGTTTTTTATTTAAATTTACGTCTAGGAGAATAAAAAAGATGGAAGATGATACCGATATTTACGGAGATTTGCCAAGTTTCGAATTAAAATATGGCGAGAAAGTGAGTATCGTGAAGCAGTACTTCGTTTTTTACAAAGTTAGGTTAAGTTTAATATCACGGAATCATATGATACCCACAGCTCGCGTCAAAAAATGAAGAAAATGTTACGCCCGATCGCATAACATTAGAGAAACAAGTAAAAGAACTCACAGTACAGTTGGAAAATTCCCGAAAGATTAACAAAAATTTGGAGGTTAATATGGTCTCCTTATTGAAAACCGCCAAAGCTGAAATCGCACGGAAGGATAAGATGATCGATGAGTTAAGAAAAAAGTAAGTAGATGTTTTTCTTCTTACTCTCGTTACGATATTTTCTTGATAAACATATAATAATTATAGGCTCGACGATGTAACATTTAGGAGGGCCAAGTATGCTAAGACAAACGAGTACCGTAAATCGAATTTCCGCGAAGCTGTTGTGAATATCTATTGCAAGCCTTCTGATTTTCCTGTATCTGTTAACGAAATCAAAGAGGAGTCATTTGAACCAGATTTGATGCATAATCCAACCAAAGATCCTAACTTAAGCAAATCCACTTTAACGCCTATCACGCTCTTTGGCGAACGGTTACGTAAGAGGATCGCGGATGAGCAGTACTTGGAAAGGATGGAGAAACAGTCGAGCAAGTTTACCGTTAATGGTAACAGTGGTGTGCACAATGAGGGTTACGTAGCTGAAAGCGACAAGGAAAATGGTTCTCTGCATGATACTAATTCTTGTAACACGAAGGAAGTCCAGTCCCTCGTAGGTTCTCAATATTCTGAAAGCGAACCAACAAAGAACCTTTTGATAATATCGAAAGTTATTACAAGGGATAAAAATGAACCAGAAAAGGTAAATCATACAGGGAAAAGAACAAACGACGATACAAGTACACCTGTTACTTTGAAACGAATCAAATTCGAGAGCGAAGAGTATCTCACAGAAACGGTAAATACAGAAGGAAACGACAGGATTGCCGTTGAACCCGACAAAAAGCACGATTCCTTAAAACTTACAAAAATTGAGCATTTCGATAACTTTACCGAAGTTAGACTCACCGCAAAAAGTTCAGATATAGAATCTAGTCGCAAATTGAATACAGAAGTTAAAAAATATGGTTATCGTAATGGTGGTACAGTTAAAAGGGAAGAGAGAAAATATATTAAAGACGAGAATGATATATCGTGTGATAAAAAAGTCGCGAAAGAACATTCCTTGAAACGGCATCACAAGCTCGGATTAGAGGAATGGAGCGCGGGTCATCGTTCCAACGCGATAGCGTGGAAAGACGATTATCGAACCAACAATGTTGAACATCATCGAGCTAAACACAAAGAAGATCGTCGCGTGACTGGTACGGACGATCATCGATCGCGCGCGAGGTCGACCTCGTACAAATCCTGTCGGGAAGAAAAATACATCAAACATAAACACAACAAACATGGCTACGGAGAAAGGTTTGAAAAGCATGGTTACGGAGAAAATTATGGAGACAAAGTTGAAAAGCATTACAATTTCCGAAGTACCAGCGTGGATAAAACGAAATTCTTCAACAGAGAAACGCGAAGTCCGAGAAACACGACGGGACGTTCCTCGATGGACAGGAAGATGGGTAACTCGCAGATTAGCAGTCGTTACGACGATTATGGGTCTCGTAAATTGAAGAACGACGATAGAAAGAAGCAAGACGAGAACAGCGGCTGGCCGCGTCGAAAGTCTGGCGTAGTCAAATCTACTACACGTTCAAAGCATTGCGAAGTATCGAAACGCGAGAAGAATCGAGAGAAAAGCCGCGAAAAGTGTGGAGAAAAAAGCAACGAAAAGAATGGAGAAAAAAGCGTCGAAGAAAGACAAAATCAACCTCCGCCAAGGCCCCACCAAGTGAACTTGAGCTCGCAGAACTACGTCGATCTAATACAAGATTCGAATGAGTTCCAAGACGGTGAGATTAGTCCAACGGCGTTGAATATTAACCTAAACGAGGACAACGAATGCAACGAATCTGGAAATCGCGGAAACGATAACGACGAACAAACTGTGTCTCCCTTAGCGAATATAGGAGAAGAGAAACTTAAAGACGACGAAGGAGTACAAGTACAAAATGAATTTGTCGAAAAATCGGACGCATCTACCAATGATGTTTCATCGTGTCCACCTATCGTAACTGCTTCGTCACCGAACAAACAATGCTCGGAAAATAATGAAAGTATCGAAAACGAAAATCTTGAGAATATTGAAAAATTTATTCGCGATTATGCTTCCGACAGTGAGACTCACGAGAAGACGCAATCGTCGCCTGGTGTCGTTCTCGCGGAACATGCCGAAAGAGAAAACGGAGAAATCATCACTAAGTACGCAAAGGAATACCCGTTGACGAACGGCGAACAGAAAAATTCTGAAAAAATTCACCTGCCTGAGTCCAACGTTGAACAATCACTTACTCTCCACGCAGAACAAGAAACGAACGCGAAACTCCTTACGGCTGAATCGCGCGATACATCTCTCGATAAAGATCGTATAGAGATGCAACTAGGGTTAGCAACTCCTGTGAAGAAAGCGGAAGGAATCGAATGTGAGCTAATAAACTCCACCGAGTTGTCGCACCACGATTGTTTATTCGTTAACACGGTAGAGAAAGTGTCGTCGGGGTGTTTAAAACTAAAGGGACTTTCGAAGAATACCACGATTGACCTTGAATTGCCCGATAATGAATGTAACGTCAACGATAACGGAGATAAGGAAGTCTGCAGAGATTCGGAAACTGGTAATGATAACTTGGACAATTGCAACGACGATAACGTTATTCGAAATGGTCCCGAGAACGATTCGAAAGGAGAAAGCACGGTAAAAAATGCAGACGTACACGAGTTAAATATATCACTTGGCAAGTCCAATATTACAAACGCGAAGATTGCGCCGGCTAACATCCATGGAAAAGTAGTTTTATTCGCGCGCCGCAAGAAACCAGTATGCTTAGCGAATAACAACGCAAATATGACTATTGTCATAAATAACACCAGTGATAGTAGTATGAATTCGCTGGATGCGAGTGATTCTTCTTTAAAGTTAAGAACTTGCAGACGTTTCCAACAAGATAATAGCGATGTAGTTGGTACTTGAGCAACAAGAATCTATCGAAAGATGAAGTCTGTAAGGGAACACGAGGGTTTAATTAACAGTTTTTGCATTTTAAGTGTCAGTAAAGTATAAAACTCGACCGAGAATGCGATGGTACTGGATGATCGAAACAACTCTGTTCACGACTGTTAGCCACGCATTAGAAGAAATTAAAAAGAAATTATGTAAAAGTATGTAAATAACACGTGTACATAATATACAACAGTCGAACAGTAGAGAATGGTACCTTAAAACTCCTCGCGTATAGTTTACAGAGGGTTGCGTGCTATTTTGTTTAATCTATGTTTAAGCCTTTTAACTTTAAGTAATATTAGGGGTAGAAATTAATTCTATTCCTTTATATTCAATTATTTACAACTTTAGATAATCGAATACAGAGGCACAGAATTAATTTCTACACCTAATAAAATAACATTGTCACCGTACTATCTCTCTGTCCTCAACGACCTCTCAAACATTTCTTTCGATGTTTCATTCGAATAAATAATACCATAAAATAACTTTCCTGTCGCTTTTAATTTGCGGTTACGATGGATTAGGTTAACGCTTTACCGACCGGGATAGTTGATAGACTTGTTAGGATAACCGACACCTCGTCACCTGTTATCGAGATAGTACTTTATGCTTTAACGTTGTACGAACGATTATTATATATAATAATCAGAAAACTATTAGAAGATTGTAATGGGTAAAATAATTATTGAATTATACGTCCCTTCGTTACCAGTCGGTAAAGCGTTAACGTAGCGAGCAGTAGCGAGGTCTTTGAAAGGTAAGTGACCCGAGCTTCTCGCTTCTTTCGATCTCGAAGAGACCCCGGTCGAGATGTATACATATGTTAGAATTACGACAAATACTACGACGGCTAACTCGTCTCTAGAAACCCCACCAATTACGTTACAGGACAGAAGGTAACGCGACGGCGACGCACGGCGTCCTAGCGTCGCGCGCGCTCTGCGCTGTCGCAGTCGGAATAGGCCGAGCAAAACCGAGAGAGAAGGAAAAGAGGAAGTATGAACAACGATATATCGTGTCCATAGCCATAGCCGTCATTTGTAAGATTCGAATAATTCCTAAGGACGCTCGCGAGAGAATAAATTTTGAAAATCTGTAGATATGTATAGGTAAGAGACGGACGGTTTTACCGAGCGTACCCAGCTCGCGCAACACCCCGAATTCGCGGCTACAGCTCGTCGTCCGTCCAGCCCAGATTCCGAATCGATTCTTCTGTACGACCAGCGTTCGCGTCACCAACGGTTTCACGTTGTCGAAATATGGGCTCGATCGTTCTAAAATCTCTCTCAGTCCTACTCGGTATTTTTTTTGTTTTCGTCGGTACGATGAAGCTGACTTCCCATATCAGCAAGGATCTCCACAAGGACTTGGTGAGTCACAGCCTGCTCTTCGCGTAATTATGTAACAGAAATTCACCCCATCTCACGAACCGCGTTTTCACCGCGCAATCTTCTTTCTTCGCATGTTCGATCATCGAAGTCGCCCCACGGCCCGTCGTTCTCCTACTTTGCCTTTGTCACTGATTAACGTCGCTCTCGCGCTACGAGTATTTCCTTCCCTACCTTTTCCTCCGTCTTAATCGGTTAATCGTAGATCCACCGTGACGTGTGCTAGCTGTCACCTTTAACCAATCATTCTTTCCCTCTTCAGCTTTACCGCGTTCGTGGTTGTCCTCCGCTTTTCTCGCCGTTCCGTTTTTCATGCGTACAACACGCGTCCGCGTTCGCGTTCTCTCGTTATCTGTTCGATCAAAAAATACTCGTCGATGCGTAAACATGTACAAACACAAGCGCGCGCGCGCCCGCCCGCTCGTTTCTTCTTTTTATTAGCAGACTTTCAACTTTATTATTTCAACTTTATTATTTTCATATTACCGAGTAATTTCGAAAAGGTAACAGTCCGCGAGAGAGCAACAGTTTTCTTTTTAACGGCCAGCTTTGAATATTTGTTTCGATGAAAACATCCAACGTATACTTTTCGGAACGTAAAATTTAATTAAAATATATTTCAACGTTATCCGAAATTAATCGAACGATATTCTTCGTCGAAAGTTTGCGCGTATTCGTTTGACGTTCTGAAAATAGAAAATCATTTAGTTTCGTCGACGTTTAAGCGTCCGAAGCTTCTTCCTAAGCGCGATCAAATTTTAATGTATGTAATTCGTTTTCTCCGATGCGCCTCGTGAGATTATTTTCGTCTGCTGTTGTTACCCAATGTCCAAAGTTCTAGCAAACCGTCAACCTTTTGGTTGCGCGCCAAATATCGGTCTGCGTGCCATGCCAGCGCGCGATGTTTACTAGCCAGGAACTGTGATAATTTTCCTTGCCTCGAGTAATCCACTCTCTGCCCCTCTGTTGCGTTTATAGTCATATTATAATATCTCTATGGTCGTATTTCGTTAACCGATTCTATCGCTATGCTTTCAGAGAAAGGAATACGTAAAATATGCAAAGGTGTTTCCTCTTTCTGGTACCCTGGACTTTAAAGTACCGAGCAAGTGGTACAGACGAGTTGTCGGATCCCTCGAGATCATCTGTGGACTTGCGATGGCGATAGTGCCCAGCCGTAAGAAAATTTTTTTAATCTTTCTACTAAAATAATTCGTTACGTAGAAAAATTCGTTTTGCGTAATTTCTACATTTTCTTTTTATACCTTACAAAAATGTCCCATTTTATTATTACCTTTTCAGACAAAGTAAAGAACGCATCGAACGCGGTATTGTTATTGCTGATGTTGATGGCCGTGTACTCCCACTACATGGTCAACGATAAATTCGAGAGAATCGCTCCAGCACTGGTGAGAGTCGTACGAAAATTTCAAAAATTCTGTAACGCTAGTGACAAAAGTCTGTTTGAATTCGGCCGTTCTTTTAGGTGTTCTTCTTCATGCTGACAGGACGATTGGTAATAGACTGGCAATTAAGACGAGAGGATGCACAACCGGTAACGGCGAACGGAGTCGACGATAAGACCAAAAAACAGGATTGAACTTACGTGTCGAGACTGTACTTCGCTTTAAATTGATTACCGATAAAAGAGAAAACGAGGGAGGATTACGATCCTTTTAATTCTGAAGGGTCCACGAACGCCGATGGATTCGATCAATGTTCGATTTCTCATTTATTAGTTGCGAATGGTTACGCGACGATCGAGTTTCGTATTCATTCAGCGTGCGAGGCGTACTTTTTGAAAGCATTGCAACCATTAAAACTCTGAATCGTAAGCCTCGAACTTTGAACTTTGAACTTTGAAGAGTAAGAATATCGTCACGATCGACGATATTAGTCTAGTCACCCTCAGAGGGCCATGAAACACAATTAGCTCAAACACAAGGTATTAACTGCCATTCGAATTAATGTGTTCTCCTTGATATCGTATTAAGATATATGTATGTATGTACATGTCCTTAGATGATAATTAACGATATTGGCATTGTAATGCACGCGCGCGTTTCCTTTCACTGTTTTCTTGTTTCTTTCCGCTTCTTCTTCTTCCTGAACATGCACTTTTGTAGAGCCTGATAAAACCATACGGACAAAAAAAACGTGAAAACAATCAAAAAGTAAAGCAAAAGTAAACCCGTTTAGTTCATGTCATCCAGCTGCGGCCTTAAGTAATTTAGCCTTCTGCTCGCGTAATCTGATTTAATAGTATTTATTTTGAATATTCTAATTTTTGTGTCGACGGAGATGAAGATTTTATCGAGAAAGTAACATGAAAATAAAAGTGAAAAAAGGACAGCACAGTCACACGTATGAACAAACGTATATGTACAATCTTTTTGAAATCATTCGTAAATCAAGAATATTGTTCGTTCCCTGGGTGGTTCATATTTTTAGTACGTAAGAACAGCACGAAATATTTTAAATACGAAAAAAACCAATATGTACAGTACTAATAACTAGCTTCACTTACAAACTTTAACGCGCCTTAAAGGATGTACGCGCGAATACAATTATAATATAACGCTGAACATATAAGCGTATAAGAATTAAATAACAATGGAAACACCCAGTGCGATTAGTTCTGTTTCTATTTTTACCGATAACTATTATCAATTTTCGAATCGCTTCTTTTTCGTGACAGCCACGAAAAAGAACAAACGCCGATTCGTTTTCGATTTTATACGCGTACAAAGACGGAGTTTATATACTCAAAAGACATCATCAATATTCGGCGTAGCTGTAATAATGTAAACGTTTCAATAAATAACTTAACGTTTTTACTTCTATATTAGTTGAATTGCAAACACTGGTATTTACATTACTGTCGATAAGCAATAGAAGTCGATCAACCGCGTGTAGATTTTATTGCGAAATATAAATCGTTAATCTAGATGAGCTGATAAATTGATCGATAATCAAGCTTGCTTCCAATCATGCGAGTTCTTCGCCAGTGGTTAAAAGATGTAAAGCCTTCCGGAGATTTGACACGGCTGTAGGCACATCGTCGTAATTCAAAGCGCTTCCAGCCCATTTAATAAACTTTTGTGCCTTGTTCATTTGCTCTAGTGACAATTCAACTCCTCCTATTAAATATGCACTCTTATCGTTCAAGTAATTGCATACGAATCGATTGAATTATTTACTCGGGATGTACCTTCCGTTCTCGTGCTCGCATCGTAGTCTTCTTTAAGTTCGGAAGACCATTGTCCAATGTTCCCTGTGCTAATTGGATTGCGCGGTGTATCGAATGAATCAGTATTAGAACTATCGATCGATCCATCTGTATTTGTATTCAACAACTCTTCTCCTTCTTTCGTTTTAGGTGAGGTAGGAGTATTAACTGACTCTGCTAAAAAAATAAAAAAAAGTTAATAAGTTTTTGCATTACAAAAGCAACAAACATGATTGATATACCTTCATCCATGGTTTTACCAGAATCAATGTTCTCAGTGTTATCGTCGATTGGTCCTGGTACAGGAGTTTCGCCATTCTTTAAACAATTATGAATATACGCCGCCTTCCATTTGGCGTACTTTCTATTTTGCGCAGCTTCTTCAGTTAGTTCACCAAATACAGTCAAGACATCGTAAAGTATACCAGCTGTAAAAAAACTCTGCACTACATTCTTGCCAAAGTTAGATGCTCTGTCATTTTCATCGGCATAGAGAAAGAGTTTCAGTGCCCAGTTTTCTAAATGTGCCTGGGCAGCTATATCGTTTGTAATAGCTTCGTTATCTCGCGATTCCTTTTTGGTTGTTTCCAACCAATCTATTAATTTTAACAAAAAATTCGTCTCTTCAGGTGTCTTGGTCGAAAGCTTCAACCCTCTTTGAAGAGCGTACAGTCGACCTGTATTAATAAACTATAATTACATTTTTTTAAACAACTAATGATCTACGATTAATTCAAAAGCAAATACATACACCAATAACTAACAACAGGATCTCGTTGGTCGTGAGTAGATGCTATTTTCAAACTTTGTTGTAGACTTTTTAAAGGTGGTGGAATCTCTGGTAAATCTGGCCCAGCCATATTGATTGTTAATCCTGCTTTAAACGATTTTCTACTCCTTTTTCCTTGTTATTCGGTTTTTTTTTTCTAATTTTGTATTGTAATTACGTTTTCAAGGAATGTTAAGAAGCTTGACAAGAAACAAAAAATCTTTTCACCTTCAACCTTTCAACATATCAATAATTTTATTTGACAGGTGTTTTACCAGTTTACTTCTGAACGTTGTTAAAAAAATAATAATATCCGCAGACAGCTATCCCAGGTACCACTATCAATTACTGCTAATGCTTATCACGTACTACGCCTGAAATTTTATCGGAATCACATCACACAAAATATAGATTAAATGCGTAATTAACAAATTAACAATACGAGAATAATAAGAAGAACTTGGTTCTGTATTATTCGTTTTTCGATTTGTCTAGATTTGTCGATTTGTCTTGATCGATACGTTTACTTGCGTTGACATAAAGTTAAAATAATTTCTGTTAGAGAAACCGTCTGCTATACTTCGTCCAGCAAGAAGAAAACTCTGTAAACAAGACGACGGGATTTGCAACAGAAACTCATTGGTAGGCTGATGCAGAGGATTCGTTATGTACTTGTTATTTCTATATATTATATCTTATTTACTTCGTCACGACCGAAATGTAATTAGATAGTATACATCGAAATTTGTATAAATTCTATGAAATATATTTCTTATCGTGTGACACGAATTCGTATCATTGGGTATATGCGTTATGTATGGTTAGTATAGCCACTATAACAATATATAGTCCAGTATAGTCGTTAGATTCAACGTATTTTCAGAACTGCATAGACTGTTGCCTGTAATTCGGATATTATTACAATTATACAGTGTTGACATACATTGTTTATCTGTATTTATCATCTCTTAAAAATCAACGTTTTCTTTCATCGTTTTTATTAGAGTATGAAATAATGATGTTGAAGAGAATCTTAACGTTACCCACACCGAACAGTACATTTTTCTTAACGCCGGGTAAGTTGTTCATTTAATTGATTTCAATTTATTGTATCGAATGTCAGTCACTCTCGTAGCGAGAAGCTACAAATGAATCATAAAACTAAACGACATTAAGATTCTTTAAATCATAGAAAAGTCTTCACGCAGGTACTTCGTCAACATCTAAGGTTATATTGCGGGCATTATCACAAAATACAGAAGTTGTGAAAAAATGGGACCTAATGAGCGCTGTGTGTTTAGAACGTCACCCAATAATTACAAAACCAATGCTAGATATACAAGTTAGATATCAGGAGCTATTACGTCAAATAGAATTTGAAAATAGTTTATTGTCAGAGTTTGAGTTAAAAGTCGAGAAGGAAAAGGAGCAAAAACAAAAAGCATCTAAGAATGACGATGTAAATATAGTCTATCACCAAACTACGCAAGACTATCTAGACTCTGCCGAAGAAGAACTACAGAAATTTACATTTGCACCAAGAGAAAGCGGTATATAACTCTGTAGTTTTACTTCTGAAAATTATTTCAATACTGTAATGTATAAAACAAAGTTCGTATTGTGCTTATTCAAATTGTAGAAGACAATGGGGTTTCATCATTAGAACGTAAACTAGATAAACATTTAATGTTATTGACAGAACAAAATATAGGGAACACCAATTTTTGGATTCCTCCCCAAAGTATAAGGAAGGATGAAGAAACAATGATAGAGGCAAGACTATATAGTACAGATTTCTGAATAGAGTATCAATAGGATCTTATTTATCTCTATTGTTTCAGACTGCAAATAGAACTGTACAAGAATTTTGTGGGAGTAATGTGAAGGTAAAATTTTATGGGAATGCACCAATTGGCTTTTATAAATATACATATCCCAAAGAGATACGAGCCAAAGGACAAGAAGGAGCAAAAATTTTTTATTTTCTAGCAAAATATATAAGCGGTGATATTTCTTCCAATGTTAAACATTGTTGGCTAGATAGGGAAGAATTGAAACAAACTGTCCATAGTGATGTTTACAAGAGTTTGTCCAAATTCTTAATACCAGATTAAATTATTGTACAATGCGTTGAAAAATTTTAAAGAACATTATCAATTTTAATTACGACGAATTGTGGTTTTGTAGTTTCCTTTACTCGCGTCAACGAATCTAGCTGCAATGTAACTACGAAAAATACCAGAAGTATCGGCTATTTATAAAGCTAGTTAAAGAAGGCATTAAAATTATCTAAAACTTTGTATCAAAACAAGTGTACAAAACAGGTAATGAACTTGCATTTTATATATACATTTAGGAAAATATATATACATATTATTATATTACATGTACAGGTTTGAAGATGCAAATGATTTTGTTGAGTTCAGTATAAAATCTATCGCATATTAAAATCTACCGCATCTTCTTCTTCCAGTATACTTTGAATCTTCTGGAACCTTTTTTCCCTGCTTACGTCGTCTTTCCTTTTTTTCAGTAATCCAATCTCTGCTCTTTTTTAATGGTTTACCTCTTGCTTTTTTAATTTGCTCTCTAAAAGGAGATAACATAATGTACTTGATGCAAAAGAAAAATAAAGTTTTAGAAGTCTAATAGAGGAAATTACCTTCTAGCAATATAAGAAATAGCTGCGTCAGCGTCGCTGACACCTAGAGCTTGTGGAAGGGCAGCAGGTCCACCCGTCATTAGAACCAAAAAGAATTTCTTTGCCTTGGTACTGTTCGGAAAATCAACAACCACACCTCCATAAAACCCTGCCTTTGTAGCTTGCGTAGTTACTAGTTCAATTTGTTCATTGTTTTCAGGATAAAACTGAAATACAGCTCTGGCAGATCTTGATAAACATGAAAACAACGTCGAGAAGAATTTATATAGACGTTTTGACGGATTATGTGAACTTTTATCAGCATTGCACAACCACTGTAAAGCAGAAATGCTAATCGCTCCGTCAAAAGTACCAGCTCTGAATGGCATTCCTTGACCCATATCTCCCAAAATTAAATCTCCTTCGGTTTCTCTTTCCAAAGCTATACCTATAATGAAAGAGATCATAAACAATATAGCTTTAATAATACAAATTTCATATATATACCAAGCATTGCTGGAGCTATATCAATTCCAATCCACACGTGCCCATTTTCTCCAAGTACAGTGCCGCTTAGACCAGAACCGCATCCGATGTCTAAAACTAAAGAAGTTCTATCCTCTGGCAATAGAAGAAGTTCTATGGCACGTTCGCACATTTGTTCTTGTATCTCTATCATCCGAGAGCTGCAAAATTAGAAGACATGTCATTATAGATTAAATAATACAGAGGATACATATGTAAATATGAAGGATCATACCTTTGTGTATACTTTCGAGCTTCGGATTCATTATAAAACTGTGCAAAAAAAATCATTAAAATAAACAATATTAATTAAATTAATATAATATATTAATTATTCTTACCACTTCGGGCGGAGCTAAATGTTCCGGTCGTCTTGACATTTCTTTCTTTTTTTTTTGTTATTCTTGTTATTAATCAATTTACCAAATGAAATTTGTATTACTCTGAATTATTACATGTAATTTGACACGTGGTTTTATTCCAGTTTGTCACTGTTTACACCTTTTAATAAATAATTCAAATTTAGGCTCGCTTTTACAAATTTCGAATTCTATACAATTACAAATAATTCCAAAATTTAACGATAATTTTTCGTTAAATATTAACGCAAGTTCAGATCTCGTCTGTTCTCAAATTAGAATTCAAAACACGAAACCACATGAAACTAACCTTCGTAATTTACTTTAAGAGACAATGCGTTTCATTTCGCATCCGGAGCACACTATTTGACACTACTAAATAATATCAAGTAACATTGAGGTTTATGTTCATTATCGATAATTTACAAAATTAAAATCTCACTTGGTCGTGAGTCAAATTTTGTAAAAAAAATGTTGTTCGTTTTTCACCTTCAGTAAATAAAATCATGTTAAATGTTTGCGATGTATGACGAGGTTGAGGGTAGGACTGAGAAAATTGTATTGATATTGATAATGATATTGCTTCAACTATCAAAGCGATATTGAATATATCATCTCGTCTATGATAATACGCATCATAACGTTACTTCCTCTTGTATCGTTATATCATCATTCATGGTAATTATGGTTCACCACAGGTTCACGCAGGTTAATGCATCAATGCAAGTATACAAGTAAATATATATAAGTATAAGTATATACATACACAACTATATAGGTTTATCCAGGTCATTGTCGTGATAGAGGGATATGCTATATACTGTGAGTCTATAAGCGTCGATTGTTCGTTTTATAAATCTGCTGTGAATCTTGTTTTAGATAAATAATAATTAAAATGTCTGATAAGGAGAGTCCAATTAAATATTTCTTGAGCGGAGGATTCGGTGGAATATGCACCGTAATCGCAGGACATCCTTTGGATACGATAAAAGTAGGTTATATTATTATAATCAAGTTTAAAGATCGCTGATAGATTAAAAGCATCACTTTTATGCTACATGTAAGTCGGTATATTATACATTTTTATTTGCACAAATCGTATTATATTTTGATAAAGCAGTTTCTGGTAAAACAATAAAGCTAATAAATAATGCAACAGATTATACAGTATCAAAAATAGAGATCCATTGATAAAAGATTGATTGAAAATCGTTTTTAGCGATGTTTTTAACTTTTTAAAATCATTCGAGTAGGAACACACTTTTTTTATATTGTAAACGATAATAACAGATGTATATAGAATAGAATGAAAACTCCTGTAAGGTTCGATGTAAAAGATCATCCCCCATTTTTCAGCTGTATCTAATCCAAGTAGGATTACTAAATCCTACTTAGGATTAAACTCCTTTTTCTTGAAGAGGACTGGCTCTCCTAATGGAAATGTTAAGTAGAGGAAGCATCGCGTGTTCTAACATTATTAAATTTGGTACATAAATCAGTTTTTAAAGCATTTTATTTTTTTATTGTAGTCGATTGTTTCGAAAGTTTTATATTTTTAATTATTATAGAGATTGTGGAATTGAATTAGTTGTAAAGTTGGGAGAAGAATCAATTTTTTAATTTTATTTGTGGCTTTTCCAGGATTTTTTCACCGTATTTTATATCAAACATCTTTCTTTTTTCAGTATTTTACATATTAAAATTAGTATCTTTCTGCATTAAAATGATTATTTGAATAAAAGAAATTATGTTTTACAGGTTCGTCTTCAAACCATGCCTTTCCCTGGTCCAAACGAGGTAGCTTTATATAATGGAACCCTGGACTGTGCTAAAAAAACAATAGCAAGGGAAGGAATACATGGTTTATACAAAGGTATATATATTGTACAATTGGAATTATACGATTTTGTAATGCATGCAGAAATATAATTTGAAACATTTGATTTCGTGTTATCTGGCATGTATGAAATATTTCAGAATATTATTACATTGCTTTGATGGAACATAAAATGAGCACAGCTCCTTACAAAATTGCGATTTAAGACCACTTTGAACATGAAGTATCAAATTTATATGGAATCCTCGCTCCTCGATAAAATTTTTACAATTCGCACATGGACAAGTTCGACTGTTACATTTTATTTATATTACGATGTGATGGTGTTTTTAAAAATTACTCTTATACAAGACTTTTTTTATTTAATAAACAGTCTTATAATTGGAGTTGCAAGGTACAAAACAGACCTGATGTATACAAAAATATATTTCACTGACTTTCCCGAATTGTTAAAACATTCTGGGTAAAATTTAAAGAAAGATACGACACTTAATTTGCCTAACTATTTTCGCTATTTCTTTCTACAGGTATGGCCGCACCTTTGTGCGGTGTGGCTCCAATATTTGCTATAAGCTTTTACGGATTTGGCCTTGGCAAGCAATTAATAAGGACAACCGACGACGAACAATTAACACCTTTACAATTATTTTACGCTGGTGCATTCAGCGGTATCTTTACAACCTTTATAATGGCACCTGGTGAAAGAATAAAATGTCTTCTACAGATACAACAAGGTGACGCAAAACCAAAATACAAAGGACCTACTGATTGCGTAAAGCAACTTTACAGAGAGGGAGGAATAAGAAATATTTACAAAGGTACCTGTGCCACTCTCTTAAGAGGTATGCGAAATCAACTTATTATTTATCTTTGTAATTTATTTTAATTACGAATAAATCTTAATACATCATCTTTTTATTAATTTCCAATATTTTTCGTAAGTCTTATTTCAAATTTTCTTATTTTTGTATATCATTATATATCTGTGCACGAATTTATAATACAGAATTAATTCATACATTTTCTTTACAATCATTTCTTAAAAGCTGAACGCAATTGATTTCTTATATTCTTTAATTTTTTTTATACATGTACATTAATTACTTGTAAATTAGCTAACTGATAATGTTGTTATCTTTGTAATAACTTCTTTCCAGTGAAACTTTTTTAACATGTTTCTTCTTTAAAGTTCTGCATTGCAAACCACCTTTACGCAATGCGTGGAAAATTCCCCAGTTGCGCAACTTTTTTGGCGTTGAGCATCGCGGCGCTGTTTCTCGTAATCTATTTACCTATTTTTAGTAAATTACAATTACTTCGAGCTTCGTTATGTTTTATAAGTTATACACGAACCAAAAATAAATATATTTCGTTAAACTTACCAATTGAGGATTCCATGTAACCATGGAACAAGTACAATCCCATGGATTTCCATCTAATCTTACGATCGTTAATTGTGGTTGTTTATTTGGAACGCGTAACATTTTGAAAAAGTCCAGAGGTAGCGAAGTTAGCTTATTTCTCGAAAGGATGATTTCCTTAAGCTCCTTCTGTTGTTGCACTCCGAATAAGCCAGGTGGAATAAATTCTAATTCGTTGTCAGACAAATCTATGCGCTTAACATTTTCTAATCCATAAAAAGCATCCATGGATATCTTACGAATATGACAGCGACTAAAATCGAGATCCGACAATTTGATTAAATCTACGAACGCGTCGAATTCTATACTCGAGATATTTCCACGTGCTTTTAATTCTAGCAACTCTGGCATTCCTTGAAATACAAAACGTTCCAACACAGGTATTTCCAGATTGTAAAGATGTAGGACTTGAAGTTGATGTAGTCCCAGAAATGAATTTTTTTGCAAATATAGTTTCGAGTCCTCGCCGCCCAGATATAGTCTCAGCGTTGTATTCATAATTTCGAAAGTACTAAAAGTAAAAGATATGCGTACGATGTTTTATTCAAGTATTATTTACCGTTGTATGCTTCCTATTTATTTTCGTGCGTTAACTCATTAAATAGAAACTATCGAAAACATTAAAGTACCTTGGAAATACGGAATCTAGAGGATTTTCTCGGAAATCCGCAAACTTGAGCATTGGAAAAGGAGGGAAAGATAATTCCGATAAGAAAGTTAAATTATTTGCTCTTAAATCGAGATCTTTGAGCATTAGCAAACCAGCTAAGTCAACGCTCTTAAGCGTCAATAACTGATTACTAGCGAGCGAAAGCACTTTTAAGTTAGGCGTACCATAAAAACAAAATTCTGGAATAAACTTTAGATTGTTTTTCTCTAGTGAGAGATAAACAAGACTGTTCAAACCGTCGAACATGTGCCATGATATATCTTTCAAAGCGCAATCATAAACTCTTAAATGAGTTAAAGCTCCTAAACCAGTGAAAAGTCCAACGGTTTCTTTGTAACCCTCCATTTCTTGTTTATAAATATCGTAAGGAAGTATTTCCTTGTCGTCGTTTTCTCCGCTATTTTGTTGACTTAAAAATATCAATCTGTGTCCTGTATTTAGCAATTGATCGTTTATATTTTGATCGTCGGTCGGTGTATTCATCGGTTTGATCACAAGGTTGGCTTTGTTTATTTTTGTTGGACTCAGACTGGTTAGTTTCACTCGTTCCAAATTCAAATAGAACAAATTTAAACCTAACGAATACAAAGAATCAACGGATAATACGATTCCTCCTTGTTTTTTTTGCACGTTACTTAAATCTTTTCGTCCAGGTTCATCGTAATCGATGCCTTGTATGTCTAAAGATATTAAATCTGTGAAACGCTGGAATGTCGTAGATTGTAAAAGAATCTCAAAATCACCCATCCCAGATTCTAGTATCGTAAAAATCTGAAACATGGATTTAGATGTTAATTTCGGATACCCTACCCCTGATATCGTATAAAAAATTATGTTTCATTCGGTAATATCGACCTGTATATCCGAGGGAAGTTTATCCAAAAGTTCTTCGTAATCTTCGGCAACGACACAAATTGCTACTTTCAAAAATTCCGTAAAAATAGCATTGTCCATACTTAAACCAAGCTCGAAATCAGCGTCGTTGGATAAGTTCTGCGGATGAACAAATTTGTTAAGTCTTAAAGAGAGAAGAACGGATCTCTTCGTACCTGGTCTTGGCTCGTTCGAATCCATCGATGTAAAGGCAAATCGGCGAATCTTTGAACTTCACAAGAACATCCTTGTGGACATTTTACTTCCCAAACACCGCCGATATCGATTACATGCCCAAAGCACTCGTTCTAAACGACATATATTTATTCATTAATTCATTGTTCGATTAGTTCTACACGCGTTGTTCTCGTGTCAATTAAACGTGACGTCGCTTCTAGGAAAATCTGTATCGTAAAGAGGCAGCTTTGAAAACAACTACGAGGAAGATATAATCTCAGATTCGCATGAAGCAATATTATGTTCAAATCGTGTAAAACTTATATTAAATAGAAAAAAAAGGAAAAATGAATTATATACCAGCAAAGTGATAACAAAAATTAGCGTAACCGTCATTATCCGTTTACAATTCGAATAGCGAAGAAAAATGGATCTTAAAACCAGTGATGGTACGCTGGTTCGAAGGAAACTGAATTTTGTTAACTGTTATCTATATGCTTTGATGTCCCCTATCAAACAGGATGCTTTCTATCTAGCAACCCACACACACACTATTCTTGCTGTATAATTATAAATAACATTTCCATAAGATGCATGGATTACATAGATCCATACAGAATTCAATGTTCTTAGGCGGATGTTATATTAAATTTCTTGTATTACGTTATTTCTCTATACTATCATAAACTATTCAATCTTTCAATGTTCTTAGGCAGATGTTATATTAAATTTCTTGTATTACGTTATTTCTCTATACTATCATAAACTATTATATTCTCTCAAACTTTTAGATATTCCTGCCAGTGGAATGTACTTTATGACGTACGAATGTTTGAAAAATTGGATGACTCCGGAGGGAGGAAAACTCGGAATAGTTCCTACAATTTTAGCTGGTGGTTGTGCTGGTATCGCAAATTGGATCGTTGGAATGCCACCTGATGTGTTAAAAAGCCGTCTACAAAGTGGTATGTATTGCTCCTGAATTGTTCTAGACATAATCTACCAAAATTGTACGTCATCGTGAATTGCTACGTTAATTTTTTGTCACGTTTTTAGCTCCAGACGGTACTTACAAACGTGGAATTCGAGACGTCTTTGTACTTTTAATGAAAGAAGAGGGACCGAAAGCGTTATACAAAGGATGTGCGCCTGTGATGCTTCGCGCTTTTCCAGCAAACGCAGCATGTTTCCTTGGATTTGAAGTTGCTATGAATTTCTTGAATTTAGTGGTACCTAGTCTGTAATACGAATTTTTATATTTTTTTGGAAATGTGATGCAATTAGTATATTTAACACTGAATGAATTTCGCATTGATGGTATACTTTAAAGGTACAATGTTTTACTCGTGATTAAAGATGGTATAAATAGTCATATTATAAATAGAGAATACAATTGAAAAGTTAATGTAATAACACTATGATACTGTTATGGTAACTGATCTTTACTTATAGTTATATGAAATTGATTTGTTATCATATACATAGCTTGTATGTATTTTGAATCTCTATTTTGTTAATTTTTATATCAATTATTTGTAACGGTAAATAAAAGTTATATTCAAAACTATACTTTCAATTGTGTAAACTATGTTTAATTTATATTGTATAAAGAATTGAAGAAATCTAAAATAATTATATATGATCAAATTCGAGTGAATTTATAGTTGTTCTGGAAGACAGTGCAATGTGGGAGATACTCATGTACTATAATAAAGATAATAATAATAATAATAATTGTGGGGTAATCACAGATAATGGATCTGTGTTCAGGCCCACTCCTGATAGATCAGCCGTGGAAGGATGGTGTAAATAACGATTTTGCAGTACTCAGGATAACTCTCTTTTCTCTCTTCTCTCTTAACTCTCTAGGCTTCCCGGCAAAACCCGCGCAGAGCGTACTCCCCTCTCCGTACTCCCCTCTCATAATCCCGAAAGGAAAACGGAGGCGTGGGGGTAGAGCCTTAAGGGTGCACAGGACCCAGAGCCAAACTCCGAGTTGACTTCAATGACAGTTGCGGAAAAAGTAGGAAACTCCGGGACAAGGACAGAGAGGGCGATACAAAAATTGCAGGAGAGACGAGAACAGAACGATTAGACTAGCATGATTTTTTTTCCAGGATATTGAAGCAAAGAAGCAATATTTTCTAATAATTCTGGTTTTAATATATTCGTTACACTTGAGCAGATGCGACTCCAAGACCTGATTTTGCAATTTCGGCCTTAAAACTTTATAAGCAATAAAAGTATGTTTGCTATCGACATTTTATTGTTTATAAAGTTTATAAGGTCGAAATTGCAAATTCAGTTCTTGGAGTCGCATCCGCCAAAGTATAACGAATAAATTAAAACCAGAATTATTAGAAAATATTGCTTCTTTGCTTCAATATCCTGGAAAAAAAATCATGCTAGCCTAATCGTCCTATCCTCGTCTCTCCTGCAATTTTTGTATCGCCCTCTCTGTCCTTATCCCGGAGTTTCTTACTTTTTCCGCAACTGTCGCTAAAGTCAACTCGGAGTTAGGTTTTGGGTCCTGCGCACCCTTAAGGCCCGTCCCCACATAATAATTTATAGTGGCGCCATCGGTGGTAAAATGCCCAAGTATGTAGTGAAAATAGTTCCTACTGTTGCTGTTAGATGGTGATACCAGTATTGTCTTTCATTCCTTACAGTCGCCATCTACCAGAAGAAAGAAGAACTATTTTTACTACGAACTTGGGCGTTTTCTCACCGATGGCGCCACTTGTACCCAATATTAGTTGTGTGAGTGTATATCAATGTAGAGTACGCGATGTGGTGTATTATGTGTGTTTAGTTTCTATCGTCGTGGCAGACAGTGGCAGTGGATTGTAGTGGATAGAGGAAATTGATAAGGCTCGTAACAAGCTCGGTGGTATAGTAAATAAAAATGATATTGAAATCTGTTATATTAATCGGAGGTCCTTTAAAAGGTTTGTTTTCTTGTAATATATTCATTCCTAACACGGATTTTAATCAGTATAATGTAGTCTCGAACATAGTTGTATATAGATTGAGATTTATTCAACTGACAGCTATTCAATCAAATTGACCTTTTTGATAATTAGGATTAAGGAAGTTTACGATGTTTAAGAAACCAAAAGTATATTTTCCAGGAACTAGATTTAGACCCCTTTCTTTGGACATACCGAAGCCACTGTTTCCAGTTGCTGGACTACCAGTGATACAACACCATATAGAAGCTTGTTCAAAGGTGGAGAATCTTAGTGAAATATTAATAATTGGATCATATCTTGCAAGCGATTTGTCTCAATTTATTCAAGAAATGACGAGTATGTATGGTATAACCATCAGGTATCTTCAAGAATTTATGCCACTAGGAACCGCAGGGGGGATTTATCATTTCCGTGATCAAATACGATCAGGTTCTCCTACATACTTTTTTGTAATGAACGGCGATGTATGCGCCGATTTTCCTTTGCAAGAAATAGTTGAATTTCATACAAAGAAACAGGCATTGCTTACTATTATGGCTACTGAAGCAACAAGACAGCAGTCCTTGAATTATGGATGTATGGTGCTTGGGAAAGAAGGAGAAGTCGCTCACTATGTAGAGAAGCCGTCGACATTTGTTTCAACCCTAATCAACTGTGGAATATATCTTGCTTCGCCAGATATCTCCCAAGTTATGGCAGATGCTTTTTACGCTGGTCAACAACAGGAAAACTTTACGTAAGATATTTAAAAAAATTATTACTTACATTACTTTTTTTTTTAAATCATTAAAATAATTGTTCATAGGCATAATAATTTTAATCGAACATTACAGTCAATTTAACGGTAACGGTAGAGACCCAGGTTACATATCTTTCGAGCAAGATATATTAACACGATTGGCGGGAACAGGACGCTTATTCGCGTTGCCTGTTCTAAGGTGGTGGTCACAAGTTAAAACAGCAGGTTCCGCCATATATGCTAACCGTCACTATTTAGCTCTTTACAAGAAAACTCATCTAAATCGTCTATCTCCTACAACTAGCGAACTTTGTCATATTATTGGCGATGTTTACATTCATCCTTCGGCCACTGTAGACTCAACAGCAGTGGTAAAGAAATTTTTGTTTGTACTTTTATTTCTTATTAATAATTAAGCACAGTTTTATCGTTATTATTTGTTTATAGTTGGGTCCAAATGTGAGCATAGGTCCGAACGCTATCATTGCCCGTGGCGTTAGAATTAAAGAGTCAATTATATTAGCAGATGCTCGTATTCAAGCACATTCCATTGTTTTACATAGTATAGTGGGAAAGAGCAGCTACGTAGGAGAATGGGCGCGTATAGAGGGAACTCCATGCGACCCCAATCCTGACAAGCCATTTGCAAAAATGGAAAATTTGCCTCTGTTTAACACCAATGGGAAGCTAAACCCTTCTATAACAATCCTTGGTAATTAACTTATTAGGTGTTTTATAAAAGGAAACAATTATACACTTCTATCGCTTACGTTGCAGGCACAAGTGTACGTTTGGCGGCTGAGAAAATTTTATTGAATTCTATTGTTTTACCGCACAAAGAGCTTACAAGGAATTTTAAGAATGAAATTATTCTTTAAGGTATCCGCGATCCGCATTTGATACGATTAAATCGAAAGCGGTCTATTTCGGTTCAATTGCTTTATAGACAGTTCCTTTCTTGTTAACTTTTATTGTACGTACTAAAAACTGTCATTTTGTAAGATGGGTACTTTAACGCAAAAATCAATTATTTTTTTTTCTTTTATACAGAAATTTGTTACCAACGCACAATACGTAAAGCCATCAAGTATTTATACAAATGTAAATGTTTTATATAGATTTTATTATACATAATTGTCGCCTGTAAATGATTAATGTATACTAAAAAAAAAGTATACATATATAAAGCTTTTTGATGTTTATATTATGTATATTTCTATATTTATATTTTTACAATTTGCATTTATAAATTAAGTACAAATTTAATTCTGAGAGATCGATAAGGTAAAATTGATTAAAAAATGTTTTATTACCGAAAAGAACAAATTTACACGATATCCTATAAAAAAATATTTATAATGTATATATCAAATTGTAATATGAGGAAAGATGTGTATTTAAACAAAAATGGACATACACGCAATAGCTATGATAAAGAGACTGAAAGATTAAAAATATTTTAACTGTTGTAAAGAAAGAAATATATTAATATTTATTTTTTAAATATGAAATAAATTCATTAATCCGAATACCCTATATTTTTACGTAATTGGTCCTCTAACGGTATGTAAAAAGGTAGTAATCGTAAAGTAATAATATCTTCGTCAGTGTTGATTTTTTAACCGTGTATTTTATAATAAAGTACAAGTAAGAAAATCAATAATTTATTGAAAAATTTGTATGTATGAAATATTAAATTCGTATAAAATCCTGTATCCTTAATTTCTAAAACTCAATTATTTAAATAAACACGTACTTGGTTTATCCGACATGCGTTAAATTTGTACAGAACAGAGTATTTTCAGCATTCTTTGTAAGGAATAAGCGAAACGATGTTATTAAATACATATGTCAAAATTCTAATACCCATGTTCATTTCTGCTTTACATCTCGGGAATCTCAATTCAAATGTAGTATATTACAGGACATTTCATGTATGTAAAATAAGGAATTATTTTATAAAAATAGAACATGTACAGTCTTTTTGATCTCAAGTCTTCGATTAGCTATTATACAATCTCTGAAGGGTATATCAGTAGAAACGAAAGTCTCAAAGCTTCGTTTCGTGTTTAACCCTGTTTCTGAAGAACTGACTCGGTCGCAGCAGTCCTTGGGAATTATTTAGGTAAGAGTTTCCAGAAATTATAGTAGCTGCCGTAGAATCCGGATTAGAGTGTAAAAACTCAGTTTTGTTGTTTGTGTTATCTTCGAACGCGTATCGTTGCTGCTGTTGCTGTTGTTGTGTCCCACAATGATTATTATATCCGTAATTGTTTTTCATACGAAACTGCATTTCGGAATCAGTCTCATCTTCGTTATCCGCACTATCTACATCTCCTGAGTAAACATCGATATACATATACAAAATGTATAAAGTTTAAAGAATAATTTAGTTGAGTTCTAATAATAATAAAAATCTGAAGATATGCCTACCGTCGGAACTATTGGTAGAGGGTAAATAGAAACGCGAGGCTGTGACCTTATTGTTTCCTACACGTCGCTCTCGTTCTCTGGCAGCACTATTTGGATGATTATACTTAAATTCACGAGGAAGTGTATAACTTCGAGGCAACGATACTTGACTACCTTCCATATCGCTAATTTCTCCGTCTACTTCTCCCTCGCCCTTAGAACTCTCTTCTCCTTCGTTTTGATTTGAACGTAATCTGCGATTTATTATTATTTAAATCATACAAATTCCTGACGTCAACGTACAGAATACGTGGAGTAGCCTGCGAGTGTATTAGACTTTGATTTTCTATTACCTGTGATTAACGTGGGTGGATGGTGCCCAATGGGAATAATGATGAGGGAGGCATCGTGGCGCAAGTAAAATTTCCGGCGTATCCGCTCTTTCTCTCTGCGTCGTCCTCCAAGAATTCGAGGGATGAACGTTTGGATAATAAGAAGAAGATGGTGGCGGAGGTAAGAGACAATGCATTTTTACTGGTGGCCATGAGGATAACGTTACTCCTCCATTTTGATCGAGTACAGATGGAGAAGACGCGAATAAAGGAGAACTAGGAGAAGTGTGCAACTTCATGTTAGGCGGTGGTTGTTGATTTGACGCAGGCGACGACGAAAACGACGACGCTGATGCTGAGGGTGGAGGGAATAATTTTCCTTCTTTAATCTCTTCTTGTATAGCCTGTAATTCTCTTAGTTGCTGTTGTTTTTTTTCTTGAAGTTTCTCTCTTATCAGATTAACGCTTAGAGAACTACCAGTTCCAGCATCTCCTGTCTTTTGTTCGTTCGGATGATCATTCTACCTCGAATAACGAATTGTTTAGCGTAAGTCAATGGAAGAATGTTTGAATTTAAATATATGGAATAATAATTAGTAAGATATTTTGCTACCTGTATCGCACTAGACGTTAGGGATTTCTTCCAAAATGGTATTAATTGACGTGAACTACTGTTCATGCCAAGCCACTGTTTCGAGTCTCCTACCGCGTTCATAGAAGCTGCTACCGCTCCTGTTTGAGATTGCGGTGGCGGAGGAGGTACAAACGTAGTTGGCTTTTTCTTTTTTCGATTTGGATTTACTACCGTTGGATTTGCGAAACGACAATTAAACACCCCTGGTATTCCACCGTTGCTCAATTTCACTCTTCTCATTCCTACGCTTATGTTTACTTTTTTGTTTTCTGTATATTCTATTTGTTTCTCCTCCAGATTGTCCTACAAACATTTTTTTTTTAAACCGTATAGTTCCTCATCTTTCTGGGAGAACTGTTACGTTAGTTTCGTTTATATGTTTCACGATTTTTAATTATGTACCTGATTTGGTAACGTCGTGAGATTCGAAGCTGTCATTCTGCCACCGGCTTCGTACCTCAATCTTCTTACATGAAAAAACCTAGAAATAAAAACGTAGAAGTTGAGTCGAGAAAGAAGTTTCCTAGATCAAACGAATAAAATTGTATAATTTTATAGTTACCTGTAATAAAGGCCCATGAAAAACATACCACCAAAAAATAAAGCTAAGAGTGTGAGTACTAGAGTTACAGGGTTCGGATGATGTTGATGTGGAAGAAGATCGCTTCTATTAACACCTACTATCCATACACCGATGAGCAAACTGTTTTCCAAAAACATTACCGTGTAAAAAATTACCTATACAGACAGATTAAGATTATTCGCAAGGCTACCAATACTCGAAAAGTGTGTATTCGAAACTTACCATTTTTTGACGATGATTCGTTTCATGCAAATTTACATATGCAAATATGTAAACAAATGCAAGAAGCGAAGCCAGAAACGTTTTTCTTAACACAGGCAAATGTTCACCGCCGTGAAAAAGACCATCAGGAGTGAGTAATAACCACATCAACATCGACAACCAATGAAGAGCCATTACGATTAACAGCCATTGTCCACCATAGAGCGAAGCATAAGCTACCAATACTCCTACTCTAGCGCTTACAGTCCCTAGCCGCCACGCTAGTTGTGCCAGCACACCTAGCCATGTCAACACCAAACGTTCTAAGTTACGCAGACGTGCTGCACCTTTGCTAAAACTAGCTACTGCCCAACACACGCTCCACAGAGAGAGTCCAGCGGATACCGCGGTTAGCTTTGCTAATTTGTCGCCCTCTCTGTTTTCGTTTTCCTTTTCTTTCCCAACATCTGCGCTTGACTCGTTGCTAACTCCGATCGATAATAGATATAATTGCAAGAGTAACATCGGAGCAGCTTCGCAGAATGCATGAATAAGACGTAATACACAAAGTTCTCTCACCTAATAACATGTAACGACGTAAGTGTCGCGAATAAAAATTTAGAGAACTTCTATAGCAACATTTGTACTTACCTCGTGTTTAACATAAGTTAAATTAACTGGAATAAATAATTTAAAGTATCTCCATAATACGCCGACTTGAGTCGAATGCAGTAATAAAACGCACCATATCGCCCAATTTCCATTTTCCTTTTTCTCGTCGATATTACAATCTGTAATATTTTTACCGGTTAGTCTTCCTCTAGCACCCCATAAATACCATCGTACGCTAATGATCTAAAATTAAAAAAAAAAAAGAACGTACACAAATTAAATATATATCGAATCGAATTAAAGTTTTTATTAAATACTAACCTGAGAGATAATTAACGATGTAGCTATAAGAACAATACTCAAAGGAAAAAGAATCGGAGGAGCTACAGAATGATGCGCAAGCGCGTATACCATTGCAAAATCAAAGACAACGTCGCAGAAGTACGACGCTAGAGAAATTATGTTAAACAATACATCGCACAACGGTAAAAATTCGTGCTGATGCTGTGTCTGGAGATGCTGGGCCATAATGGGCTTTTGTTATCCATTTGGATTATCCAGCACCTTTTCCTTCTGTCAACCTATGCCACACATTCCACGATGTAAAAGTTTTTCTGTAAAATTGAAAAGAACAAAAAATAATCAAACTGTTTTCATTAATTTCATAGTGAATTATTCGAATCGAAGTTTTAACAGTCTTATATGCTCAAAACGGTAAGAAAATAAAAATGTATTATTATAACGAAAAGGTTTTATTATTACATAGATAAAATATCAATTGCATTTAATTAAAAAACGTTGAACGGTGACATTTTGCGAACTAAATATTTTTTGTCGTACTTTTATTACAAAATTACTATTTATTTTTTCCAACAATAATTATTAAGTTTCTCGTGAAGTTAGCATTTAATTAACAGGTGGTTGCAATCGATAGATATGAATTCAAATCAACCGATTCTTATACGCGTCTCCGCGTGACATTGGTTATCATTATTCTTTCTCGATATGTGATAAATGACAACAACGAGAAATACAAAGGTGAGATTACGATAAAGCGAACACCATAACGTTTTTTACCATAAGTGAAATTGACCAGGAATTCTAAAATAGAAATCTGTATAAAAATGGGAATAGGTTGTCAGTTGAAATGTGTCAGTATTTTAACGAGAAGTAGAGAAAAAGAAAAATCGTGATAGTTGAAACAGAGAGAGAAAAGATAATAGAATCATAGAAGCGTAATGAGAGAAAAAAAAGGTGTTGCGAAGCGTAGGAGGAAACGAATTTGCTTACCACATTCCTCGGATGTCACTAAATGAGTAATCACAAAAGTAACATTCTCATCTAGATGTTGCCCCGCGGGAGCCTGGACCAACGTTGGAATGCAAGGAATTTATCTGTATACTCCGCGAACGCTTTCGAAAATAGAACTTTTTTTCACCGGTTCACCGTTTCTTTGATTCCATTTGAGCCGTGTCGATATATATTTTTCACGAATTCACGTTCGAAGAAAGTGGCTCGTTTAATTTCAAAGATGCTCTGTCGTAAACCGTAAGATACCTGTTGTGTTGATTCAGAGAACAACTATTTGTACTATACCAAACCAACACTATATAACATTGCACTTATCGTTACTCCACTAACTCTAAAACGTAAGACTGTCGACCAAGTAGCCAAGGAATTCCGAACAGTGGTTCTCAATAATATCTATGTATATAAAAAACGATTAATCAATCTTTCGCATTCTTCGTCAGTGGTGCTCAGGAAGCAGAGGTTGTAGGATTTATTGGTGCATGGTACATGAATGCTGAACGTAAAAGTAAGAGAAAAAAAAAGAGCTTATCCAGCAATCTACATTCAAAATTATAATGTTAAAAAGCAAGACAATTCGAAACGATGTTACTTTACTTACTTCTGAAAGTAAGTGAACGTAAATTATAGGAGTAATTTTTAAAATCTCCCGCAAAGAAGATTAAACGGAAATGTTGCGTGCGCG
Source organism: Hylaeus anthracinus (assembly GCF_026225885.1). Taxonomy (NCBI): domain Eukaryota; kingdom Metazoa; phylum Arthropoda; class Insecta; order Hymenoptera; family Colletidae; genus Hylaeus; species Hylaeus anthracinus. The sequence goes on from NW_026534349.1 coordinate 15,297,816, forward strand.
TATTCGAAAATATTAACGCTAATGTTAACATTAATTTATTGTCATTACCTGTACTTTCAGTAACGTCATGACATTCTAGGAGTATTATTGTTAACACGATTACGGTTGATAATAATTGTTTAATATAAATGTTAGTAAATTGCACAAGCGTCCTACTTTGGTCAAATTCGTTATTATACGATTTAATCAAAAATATTATATTTTACGTGTTATGAATGGCGAAATGTACTTTATATAGCCCTCTGTGTCTTCTTAAATAAATTCACACGATATTATTTTGCGATACTTTTTGTTTATAACAAATCGAATGAAAAATATATTCTTTCAAATTTGCCAGTTTAATACTAATTTTCTTTTTTATAGACAAATACGTACGTACGATGAGATATGTTGAACATTAAAGTATATCGATGATACTATAATATAATACTAATAAAAAATGGTATAACGACACTAAAATTCATCGATCGTTATGATTATATTAATAAATAATACTTATTATATACTCGATTACGATAGATGACAATCTTTCGCCTGTTGATTAAAAAAGATGAATTACATTATTTTATTTTGCTTCAAATATCATATACAAACATCCGAATGCATAGCGAACTAAAAATGATTTCAGCTCTTAAAATTTTACCAGACTTAAGAACAGTTACAAACGTCACCTTTTATTAATAAATAATTGACTTCGAGAATTGCAATTTCTATGATAATTATTAAGTAAGAAAGATAGAAATGGTATTCTTAAATCTAGCAAAATTTTAAAGTTGAAAGAATATGCGTGTGCTACGGTGCAATCTTCCGTTACAAAAATGTGATCGTGATCACATATTTTACAAGTGTACATCAACGTCGAAATAATGAGATTAAAGTATTCTTTGCACATATCTTAATTTACAGTACAAACGAACTGTTTATAGGACAGGTCTTGTATACTACAAAGCTATTTGGTTAAAACTAATACAAAAGACATTCATACGTTAATGAAATGCCAATCTGTAAAATCAGTCTTACAGTTTAGAAATTACATCTGTTTCCCATGCTCGTGATACGATGGGAGCAGGAATACATTTAAGTACATTCAAGTAAAAACAGAGAGCAACGGTAATGTACAGTGACAAAATCGACGAATACCATCGATACAGACACCTGAATACTTATTACGTGAATATCTGGCAGTTCGTTAAAAACGACGATACCTGTTTCGTTCGTGTACATAAAACAATACATTAAAGCGAAATAACTTAACGTGCTTTCGTTTCCCGATACTCGATAAACTTTAACAACTCACGCCTGAGTTTGAGTTTGTTGGAAACACTCGCAGAAGAGGGCAAATCCCACCGTATTATTATTTAAACGGTAAAATCTTCGAAAATCTCGTTAATAAATACTTTCCGTGTCGAAATATTTATCGCTCGCGTTAAGTGCGGAATCGCGTAATCTTAGCAGTGTTAAAAATCATTCCGCGTTTATCCACTTCGTATGTGGAGTATATCGATTAAGTATTTCGTACAATAAATAATATCGATTTTTTTGAAAGCAACGCGAGATGCGAGAGAAGACGTAAATGTAAAAGTCAGAATCCCTGATCGACTACCGCTCCCTTGCTTAAGAATTTAACGAGGAGATCAGTTCAATTTAAATAGAAGACAAAAATCGGAATGTTCTATTTTTTAGAACGAGCCATACGTACATAAAAGAAATCCCTCCCCTTTTCGTCGGTTCAATCCGACATCGACAGTCGATGCGATCTTTCGACGCTTGTCCGATTCGTATCTCGCGGCTTGAATGTCTCAGGAACAACTCGTCAAGTTTGAGAAACTCGAAAGCAAATTGTCTTTGTCAAGAGTATCTCGAACTTGACAGATACCCCGAAATCTCCGTTAGACATGTAACGAAAAGAACAATTTAATCCACTCGGCCGTAAGACGGTACTATGTCTTTTTCTATCCAAACGTCGCAATTCGGATAGTCATGTTCAGGAAGCGTATCTTGTCCAACTACGAGAACTCGTTTCACACCATTCGCCTGAGTTGCTACGCCTTGCCAAACAAAGTGATTAAAGAGTTTCTGCATCGCGTTGACATGCCTTGTTTCCGCGGTCGTACGCGCAGCGAACGATCCAAGTATCGCCGCAGCATCGCTGTCCGGGTCGGCGATTTGACCTCGTGGTTGTGTCGCTACGTAAAATGGAATGTTTGTTTTCATTCGAGCAACCGTCAGCAATGGGCATATTACGCGAATGTCCGAAATCATGCTCAGCAAACCCTTCAATGTTGCATTGTAACGTCTGAAAGTGAAAAAAAAAAGGAAACAAAGATACGATTAATCTCGAGTTAATACCATTTAAAATATCAAATTACAATAGATATTAGACAAACCTGAGAGCTATGTCGGCTAAACCAGTGGTTCCCAGCAAGGACTCCCGTACAATTTTCTCGACTTGCGTGGAATTGAGGGTGGTGTTCGAATTGAGGTATTTAAGCGGAGCTCCAGCGTGAGCTGTACTGCCCATCATGATCTTGGTTGAAAATTCATCCCTTGCCCAAATCTTACCAACCGGTTCTTGAAGAATAGCACGGTCAAGGACGAGCCACTCGTGTCTCCTATCTTTCGATGTTGCTTCCCTGGTCTCGGGTAGTCCAACGTTTCCCAAATGCCAAGTCTCCGGAATAGAGTCCATTAATTCCTCGGCGCTTTTACTTCTCAAACAGGCAGCGTCCGTGCACCTTACAGAGTTCAGGAACTGTTCGTTAAGCTTCTCCGAAAACTCTAGTTCTCTGCCAGGAAATATCGCGCTTCCACTGGATATCCAAACTTTCGAAAATAAATCCTTTGCTCGGCGAGTGCCAACTAGCGTTGTAACAAGGGTTCCCCCTGCTCGGTGACCCCATACGGTTACGGATGTCTTGTTACCACCGAAATGTTCGATATTGAGTTGAACCCATTGGAGTGCTGCTATAATGTCGGAGAGTCCGTAATTTCCAGATGTCGGGGGATGCGTTGTTCGCGAAAGTGGTTCCGCAGCTAAGAAACCAAAGACTCCTAATCTGAAATGTGAAAAGAGATAACGATAATGTTTCAATTGGAAATGATAACCCATTCAACAAACATTTCACCCTTACCGGAAGTTTGGTCTAACGAAAACCATCTCGCGAACACGCGCCAGCTTCGCAGATGGCTGCATTACACCGGGCGAGCCGCTGGTAAGGGTCTCTGCACCGATCATAACGACTACCGGCAAAGGCGAAGAATCGTATCTGATTTCAGGCGTAAAAACATCTAAGTATAAACAATTCTCGGTTCCAATAACACCGCCGGAAGCATCTCGCTGCAAACAGACATCCGAAGAATTATGTGCCAAGAAAGTATTCGTCCAACAGTGTTCGATTCTTCGTAATGGTTCCGCAGGTTGCCAACGACGATTTTCCAGCGGTGGAATCGCATATGGGATCCCGCGAAATGCAAATGCACCGTCCTCCGATATCCCTTGCACTGAACCGCAAGAAGCAACAGTTTCGACGTAGTTTCCATCCTTCACTAATTGCGTAGAAGACTTTCTCGGGCCGACAGAAGCAACGCAGATGATGATGATGACGGATATCACGATACACAGCGTCGCTACTATTGGAAGATAAATTGTTCTTATTCGATTATTCTATTCTCTATGTATATTTAAAATTTAATATTAGATGATAAAGAAAATTAACCACTGCGTACCTAACACGAACAAATTCATCCTTGCAGCGGATATGCAAGCAACGAGAAAGTGTTGCTTCGGAGATTCGATACCATCGGGAGCATCTCCGTCGAGACGAACAGTTTCCATACCGTCTTCGTTGGCAATGGGATTTTTCTCACCTACACCATCGTCGAGTGTTTCCACGCTAGCCAATCCGGCGGCACCGGTTGTTCCCAATTCCACTTCGCCTTCCTAAAATGGATTATTTTTCCAATTAAATTCAATGTAAGATAAGATAGGAATTATTTTTTGTTTGTACGGTGGATTATCAAGTATATATTTCTGTTACGGCGTTCCATGCGTTAAAACAAGAAAAAGTAACACCCGGAAAGATAAGAGCATACTACGAGGAAAGATTGAGCGTGCTCGAGTGTTCTAAATTGAGTGTTAAGGGTTTCTGTAGGGTTTCGCTTGGTAAAACGCAACCGTACCGGCGAGCTATTGATCTCTATATTTTTCATAAATCTCAACACTTAAGCCTCGTATGTAATATCGAGAGAACTTTTAAGAATCCCTACAAAATATATACGTATAACATAAGAGAAACTTAAAGGGCTTTCATAAACAATGCAAAGAACAACCTTCTTCTTTCGAGGGAAAACAGAGACTAAGGGTAACTTTATGGCGTCGAGAATTCCCTTTCGTGCTTCTTTCTCCTTTGCGTCCTTGCTCGGCGTGTTTGTCTTTTCCGAGGAAATATTTTGCTCGTTTTCTTTAGCATTTTTCTCGGTCACTTCACCATCACTCGATTCAACGGGTTTACTTTCATCGTCCTAAAAATAATAATGATAATAATAATAAAAAGGAAAACTGTAATACCTGCATTGCACACCTACGCGTGCACGTTACAATATCATCATTAAAGAAAGGATATACGATGTATACTGGATCTTTGTACGATATTCGATAGAATCGATCGTACATTTATTTCTAACAAATATTGTTATCGATATTCAAAGGGATTCTTGTCATTATTTAAAAACGCGTGATCGATAATGCCAGGTGTACTGTTCAGCTGACGTCATCCATTGGTTTAATGTTGGAAAAAAAAATCGTTACGGGGCTATGGTCACCCCTCGTGAACACGCTATGGTACTCCAGGAACTTGTGCTCTTTGAGTGGAGTCGCCTCGTCGTAAACAGATGTTAATCAACCAAAAGGAAACAGCGTATTTGAAACACTCTCGTTCATTCGCATCCGTTCAAATTAAATATTTAAACTCGGGCCATCGTATTTCATTAAGATTAAGCTCGGTGCACTGTCTCCGACAAAGATTGCGTGACAAATAACACGTGCGACGACCAACATTTCTTTTTTACGTACTCCTATATTTCGTGTGTTACGCGTATTCCCGATGTACAGCTCATACCAATTTTAAGGGACACGCTATTATACTCGCGACACGCAACACGGAACGAGTAACATTCAAACCAATGTTTGAGCCACCCTCCAGCCGCGACAATGTAATTTTCGTCGATTTCTGTCGGGCATATTATTACTTGTCGCGTTTCCGCCAAGTTATTATCTTATCTTTGCATTATTTCTATTTCCAACCCTATATCCTTTCCTAAACATTTCTTTGTAGAATACTAGTTACACTGTCCAACATGATTTTTTTCCGCGATATCCACTAGGTGATTCTTATAGGGTTCCTCGTCCTATATACGAATCTGAAAGTGAAACTGCTCCATCACCCTTAGTTTTCGAGAAATACGAGATTTTGTAAAAACGGTCGATTTTTAGAGAAAACGTAGTACTACTTGAAAACTACGAACGCTAGAAAGTTCTATTTAGTCTTAAAAGATAGAGGAGTGTTTTCTGAATATGAAGACATATTCCTTTAGAATTATCTGCACCTTTGAATGCCTGTAAATGAACACCGAATTTCAAAAAGATGATGATGCGTGAATTTTTCACGAAATACTTTTGTATTTTAATGAAAAGTTATTCACCTACGTCGAATTTACATTACGTTATCGGATTCTGCAAACATTTCTGAAGAGAAAACCACTCGCGGCAAATGTTGGAACGGTTACTAATCCATACGGTTCGACAAAATGTCAACTCAGAACGCATGAACGGTGTTTTGCCGCTGTACAGCCATTGCTCGCTATATTTCGGTCAGTCAGGGCCGTCGCTACGGGATTCGCCTAATCGGTGCGACACGCTATCGGTTTTTCTATTACATTTTTAATATTTCATTTGTATTACATTTTTAATATTTCATTTATACTGCAACTCAACAAAACGGAGACAATTGTCCACTGTTTAAATTTTAATCATTAATCTCCCGTTTTTGTATCTTCAATTATTCGACTTTTGCTAATTTGGTATTGAGCAAACTTTATTTAAATCTAAATTTAATTATTTAACAATTAATTCAATCTATAATTGTATATTTTGTTGTTAATTTTTAATGAAAATTGCTACCTATAAAAAATATCTCTTTAGAGCAGAGTTTACCTCCCAAGCACTAACTTAAATAACGAAAGATGAAAGTATCGAAAAGTAGAAACATTAAGCTTTAAAATGGTTTTCTATTCGTCAATGTGGGGTGAATTTTAACAAAGTTACGAGAATTTGATGGTTATTATTCAAGCGCGTGGCGACGATTGTGCAGAACGCATGACGACGGCCCTGATTCGCCGATGCAAAGCGAGCGAAGCCTGCCCGCCGGCAAACAGAATTCGTGCATTCTAAATTAATATTTTCTGGATCTGTACGAACTAGAAAACAATCCAACATTTACCGCGGGTAGTTTTCTCTTCAGAAATGTTTGCAGAATCCTATAATTGATAGTAAATTCGACCTAGACGAATAACTTTTTATAAAAATACAAAAGTATTTCGTGAAAAATACTCGCGTCGCCAACTTTTTAAACTTCGGTGTTAATTTACAGGCATTCAAAAAAGCAGATAATTCTAAAGGAATACGTCTTCATATTCAGGAAACGCTCCTCTCTCTTTTAATACTAAATAGAACTTTCTAGCGTTCGTAGTTTTCAAGTAGTATTACGTTTTCTCTAAAAATCGACCGTTTTTACAAAATCGCGAATTTCTCGAAAACTAAGGGTGATGGAGCAATTTCACTTTCAGATTCGTATTTAGGACGAGGAACCCTATAAGAATCACCTAGTGGATATCGCGGAATTTAAAAAAAGTTTAAATTTGTTGGACAGTGTTATCGAAGAGGTTGTATCGATTAATCGAAGTCGCTTCTAAACTAAACTGTTAAAGACCGTTGATCAACAACCAAGAATAGGCGATCGTTAAAACAATTACTTTGCAAGGTTCCTTGCTCTTCGTACGACAAAAGCCAGGCATCTTGATACCACCGATCGGGATTTTCTTTTTAGGCTTTTGTTCTTCGGATTCCGAGTCTGGCGCGGGCGATGCCACCGCGTGCTTGGTATTTTCGGTGTTCAGCATCTTCTCCCTTTCCTCCTCGGCGATTTCCTTCTTATCCATGCTCTTCTCTTGATCCCCCTGGCTCATGATTTATCGCTAAAAATCGATCAATTCGGTTTAAATTATATCACATGTTTCTTTTTCTTTTTTTTTTTACTTAATTATTTGAGAACCTCAGATGAGGTTCATACATACAGTGGTATGTATAGTACAGTTTACGTGTATATTATATCCGCAGTTTACATTCTTTTAAGAAACCAAAAATACATAGACAAGCTGCAATATTAGGTCTCGCAAGAAGCGATTCAACATTAAGGGGATATTATCGTCTAGAAGTTTGTTTTTTCAGTAATTTTTAGGAATTAATTTTGCGAAAACTATCAAACCTACAGTACCAGGCGTTTTTATGCATAATAAAACACGTTTCAACTAACAACATAAATTTTTATGAATTACTTCATTGAAATCTGTACAAGTTATGCGCTGTTATGCAGGTTGTGGCGCGAGACGCTCGTTCAATCGGGCGCACAGGCCGTGGCGGGTTCTAGTTGTCTGAGACAGAAAAACAAATTTTTTTTTTCAATCTATATGAATGTAGTTACCGTCTGAACTAGAATTAAGTAAGTACTAAATTTTTTATCGGAATCGCAGCTGTTTGAAAATTAAGGTTTAATTATCCCGGAAAATTGTCAACTAAAATATGAGAGCAGGGCTAAAATATTCAAGCTATCGGTATAATTCTAGTTCAGACCATAGGCGATGGTGCCCTCGAAATGTGTGTAAAACTAAAAGTCAGCCGGTCCAATAGTTTTCGAGAAAAACGAACCCCCGACTTGGAAAATGTCGTTTCGAGAAAAACGCGTTTAAAGTTTGCTATACATTTAGCACTAATACTGGTAAACAGCCTTTAAGCCTCTGTAACTATGGGAGCTCTACGAATTTCAAGTTAATATTTTAGAGGCACTTTCTCAAAACACCAAATGATAAGAAAATGTAAAAGAAAAAAAAATCGAATTTTTGAAGTTTCTAGACAATAATACCCCCTCAAATGGGAGACACAGTTTCATATTTTGGAGCTTCTTAATTAGCTTGGTCCTTGAACTGTAGTAGAGTCTGCATTACCAAATCACATGATTGATGTCTTCGATTTCATAGTTGCATTTACGTTTAGGGTCGCTTATTATCTCAAGTTATATCATACAGTGGGTGTAGAAAGTATTCGTACACCGATCAATTTCCAAAAAAACTGTGTAAAATTGTAATTTATTAACTTATTTTTTATAAACAATGACACTCTACATGTTCTAGGAAATCTCTAGAATAGATAGATTACAAAAAAAAAATAGCTATTTATGTAAGTTGCGAAATTAACAAGAAAAAAACAATTACTCGATAGACATATTGAAGCAATAAGTATTCGCACAATTGTTTAAAAGTACTTTCCTGGAAATTTGATGTTTTCTAATTCGCACGTAGCAATAAACTAATGTGTTTACGTTACAAACTCCGCTCTAAATGGTTCGTCATAAATAGACTACAGATCTTTACGCATTTGTAGGAAATTTGAACGTGCAAGAAAGTACAAAATGCAAACAATATGCAAGAATATAAGAAAGATTAAAAGTAACGGCCATGTTATAATATTTGCAGAATAAAATAAATTCTTATCTAGGTACAATTTTTGTAGGCACGTTCGCGAAGATTTTATTTTGCATAAAAATCCGCAGTCTAATCATAAGAATCGTACAAATACTAATTGCTTCTATACTTTTACCCATTTTTCGCACTTTTTTTGTTAATTTCACAAATTATATTAACTAGTAAATGTTGTTTGGACTATATCTATCTTAGAGACTTCCGAGAAGCTATGTGAACTTGGTACCTGACTTTTCAAAAATTAATTTTTTTTTATAGAAAACGATAGCATTTCGTTTGTACTTGATTGTACCTCCAATAGTTTCGTTTGTACCTCGATAATAATTAAAATAAATTAGTACGTAATTAATAATTAAAAAAAAATTAAAAAAATGGTCATCACCCGACATCGAGATTTTTGAAATCGGTTTTTCCCGATTCTTTAGAATCGTATGTACCCGTTTGTACCGCTTTTCGTTTCGTTTGTACCTCAATAGTTCAAATTTTACAAGCAATTGTTGATCCGCGTAAGAGGTTCGTTACTGAAGTTGAAGTTCGTTAATTTTTAAGATATTTAAAATCTGTTTTTTCCCGATTCTTTAGAATCGTTTGTACCCGCCGGAAACGTCTTTCTTTTCGTTTGTACCTCAATAGTTGAAAATTAACGAACTTCACTCTTACGCGGATCAACAATTGCTATATAAAATTAAAACTATTGAGGTACAAACGAAAAGAAACACGTTTCCGGTGGGTACAAACGATTCTAAATGGTATGGATATCTGTGAGCGAAACCCTCGGTTTCGAATAAACCTCGAATACAACATCGGGGCTGTGCCCAACTCGATAGCTCGAACAAACCCGAACCGCAGGGAAAACGCGCGCGGAAACCGCAATGTGGATCGCCCTGTACTTATAAGCGTTGCAGCTGGCGTCGGGACGCCCAGACGTAAACCGATCGATCGGATGGCATCGCTCTCTGAGCCTATTGCCTCCAGGAGTCTAGTCGTACATAGCTACCTGGCTTATATTTTTCCGTTTCCGATAGTGAAAAAAACTACGGCCGTATCGTTAAGCGTTGTCTAGGCACAATAATTTTGGATACAATAAAAATAAACGCATATATTGGTACAATACGATAAATAAAATAATAGTTACGTAATAAATAGATCCGTAAATACAAGTAGACGTCGATTAAAAATCGCCTGCAAGTATAGAAATGAAAAGGAAGAAAGAAAAAAAAAGAAATTAATTTACAGAGAAATGTACGATACAATTTTATGAAATTAAAAGTGTAAGTCGAGATAACTTCAAATCGATGAATGGACGATTATTGCGAGCAATTAAACCCCGTAATTAAATTAACATTAAAATAGAGTGCATTCGGTTTCATTTAAGCTGTATAGACTTAAGCAGTTTCGTTCTATAGGTGGTTATTTAAGTAATTAACGATTCTAGTTTCTTTTTCGAAATATATTTTCCTCGCTCGCCTATAATAATGGTTCTTCTTATTAAAAAATATTCAAATAAATCGTATTCGAATAGAGCAGATCGCGACAGAAAGCTTCGATGTGAAAATTCGAACGAACAAATTTTACCGCTAAAGGTGCAAAGAAAATCGTTTTTGTTTATCCCTCTCCCACCCTTAGCTCTCGGTCCCTTTATATTATATTTATATCTCACGCATCGGTACTACGGTGCAGTTCCGAAACAAATGCGTTCAACTTTCTCTTTTGCGAGGCGCAGTTCGTACACGATTTAATACGTTCTTTTCGATATCTCCTTAACTAGTTACTATTTCAAATTTCTTCACTCGAAATACCTCATGGTTTGCTGAAATACTTAATTGTTGGAAAGCGTCTTTGTTATAGAATTCTTTGAAAAGTTACCCTTTCCTTTGTTTGCGACGATACGTATCGAATTCGAGAAAGATATTACTTATATTTGGCGAATTCACAGATTTTTTTCATTGCTACCTCGTGTTATAAAATATCGTTTAGCAACTGCTACTGAAACACACGCTTAAAAATGTTTAATTGTTTGTTTAGCTCAGTTTAGCTTCTGTGGGAAGCAATCGGCTCACCGACGCCGACGATTCGGTTCAATTTGTTTCTTTGTTGTACGAATCGTATGATAACGAATAACGGGTAATTAATAATTTGTAAACACTCACACTTTTCGAAGTATCGAAGAAGGACGCCACCGAATTTTCCGGAGGAATTTCTTCTGTCGCGTTGTGAAAACCCCTCGAAAGGCTAGGCGGCGTCGAGGCGAGCGCGTTCACGTTGCCGGTAACGAACACTTCATCGATCGAAAACTGATACACAATTACAATTTTAGGCTTTAGAAGAGAACGGTTTTAAACAGTGGTGAATGTCGACAAGGATGACGCCAAACGCACCGCGTACCTACCTCGACTTGCCTCGACTGTCGTTCTACGATTCCGCTACGAGTCTTCCTCCACTACAGTTTACAACACGATGCCAAGCTGCTATTGGCTGGCCCTGATCATGCGCAGTCGCTTCGTTTTGAACGTTACCCACACAACGAAACTCAAATTTGAGTAAAACGCATCTTTTCACACTTTTAAGTAGCGAATATTAATCGGATTCGTTTGTTTTTTAATCTAGTTGAAGCAAAGACCAGGAAACATATATATAGAATTGAAATACCTGAAACCATCAAGCAGGGCCGGCGCAAGGCAGGTTCAGCGCGTTCGCCGGAATCCGGCCCACAGTGGGACGACACTGTGTATAAGGTGTCCCAAAAATATTATAACATCTTGAAAGGGGTGGTTCGGGAGGTGACTTGAAACAACTTTTTCCTTAACGAAAATATTGTCCGAGGCTTCGTTGAGGAGATATTAACGGAAAACAGTGACCAATCAGAGCGCGCGTATACCGTTGGAGCGGCCACGGTAGCGTATGAGTGCGGCCGCCTATCGCGTAGCCTACGCTCAACCAGCATACTCGCACTCTGATTGGTCGGGGTTTTCGCTTAATATCTCCTTAACGAAACCTCGGACAATATTTTCGCTAAGGAAAAATTTGTTTCAAATCACCTTCTGAACCACCCCTTTCAAGGTGTTACAATATTTTTGGGACACCCTGCATAAGTGTTGGACATTGAGGCAAAAAATAAACATACAAATTTCAAACCCTAAATATATTTTAATGAATCTTTAAACCTTTGACAATTATGTTTCATAGTATTATTACGTTTTGCTTCACTATTTACCTCATGACATCTGAGATTAGTCACGTTGATCTATTTATCTTTTCTTTAATTTACGTTGTAATTCTTGTATTATATGACTTTACCAAAAGAATGTCTGCAATATCTAATGTTGAGGTTGTAATAATTCTGAAATAAACAGAAAGATGATTTAAATGTACAACAGAACTTTGTTACATTTGATTATAGAGGTTATAAATGTTTCTTAAATTTTGACAAAGAAGCAACTAAAAGCAAAAACTACGTGAACGGCTACACGTGGCTACAGTCTACATACTTCCTAAAAACAAATAGTGCAAAGTTTTGTCTGGGCGAATTTTATAATTGAATAAAACACTTATAACTTCTACAATCAAATGTAACAAAGTTCTGTTGTACATTTAAATCATCTTTCTGTTTATTTCAGAATTATTACAACCTCAACATTAGATATTGCAGACATTCTTTTGGTAAAGTCATATAATACAAGAATTACAACGTAAATTAAAGAAAAGATAAATAGATCAACGTGACTAATTTCAGATACCATGAGGTAAATAGTGAAGCGAAACGTAATAATACTATGAAACATAATTGTCAAAGGTTTAAAGATTCATTAAAATGTATTTAGGTTTTAAAATTTGTATGGAAGCAATTTTTTGCTGAGATGCAAGACATTTTTTTAATAGCGATGATTAAATTGAAAGGAGTAACAAAAATGATCAAAGTATTATTATTTAATATTGATCTTATACAAAATATATAGCATTTGTAAATAAATAATTCCTCGTTGTAAAATTGAAGTGCAGGATTTGAATGTGAATTCAGGCCCCGCAAAAGGTCACGACGGCCCTGCCATCAAGAATGAAGAAATACCGGCAGATGTTAAATTTCGATTGATAGCACCACGTCCTCTTTGTTCTATTCGATGATAGATGAAAAAATAAAATTGTAACTTCCTCGAATAGAATCCTCGTTACGAACAGAGGTGGTAAATGTTGCGTGGAACGTGAAATTCAACGAAATAAAACAAAGTTTCAAAGTATGACGAAACCGGTACAGCGGGGGTACGCATATGTCGGCCGCACGTAGTTCGCGCTCATCGTAACATTGCGCATGCGAATTCGGCCTAAAGCAAATCCGCGTCGTCGCCGTCGTAGTGTCGTATTTGCGTTGTGCCTCGAATCACGATACGTAGCGTGCACTGCTGTCGATCGTAAATACACATCTATCGTTTGACAGTTCGATTCTAACGCGGGTAATAGGTGATCGTTTAGTTCGTTCGCCGGGCGTTCGCTCGGAGTGGAAAGGTTTTTCGCAATCGAAAACTCGCTTTCCGCTAATATGCCTTTAATCGAGTTTTGGGGAACGGTCTGTGGGAAAGCGCTCTCGTATCTGGAAGCGTTGGACACGTAGGTGTCACGATGTGCACGAAAAGTAACGAATCTATGTCTACGTGCTTAGGGATGGGATACCTGCGTCCGTTGTGGATGTCGCGGGGTTAAACTCTCGGCTCGTCAGACGAATAGCTAGACACGTACCATAGAAAGTAGATAGCGCGAGAAGAAGAACGTGGGAGTGACAGGAACGGTGAGGAAGAACTCGAAAACTGTTCGACGGGGTTTCGAAATCGAAGAATCGCGAAAAAAAGACGGCCGATCAATGTCTTATTTGTGATGGGAGTGCCTGCGCGGGGAGCACTCGCGGCGATCGTCGCCATAAGCGCTTTCGCCGTCTATCTGAACAGCCTTAATTGTGGCTTCGTTTTCGATGATATTTCAGCGATTAAGGATAATCGGGACTTGAGGCCTCATACACCCTTGAAAAATGTTTTTTACAATGATTTTTGGGGTACTCCTATGCACAAGGTGGGTGATACGATAGAGGCGCTTCCGATTTCCCCTTCCTTTTCACTCATGTCTACCTTCTTGTGTATTGATCCGTTCAACTCTTCTCCTCCTTTTCCTACCGAAACGATTTAGGTTCGATTCGATTAAATCTTATCAAACTTAACTTGATCTCCTTCCACGCGGATTTCTTTCAATTTCTTATGCATAAATCCATAATTTATTCGTAAATCACATCGAGTAGCTGCATTTTCTTTGATTTCATTATGGTCTTTAATCGAATTTATTTATGAAGAGGATTCTCTTATTCGGGGAAAGCTCTCTTTTATTATTATATTAAATAACGATGCAAATTATTATTATTCCTTTTTTTTCATAAAAAATACAAGTATACAAAGCAATACAAACACTGTATCTTTCTGTACAGGAGCAATCGCACAAATCGTACAGGCCATTGTGTGTTCTCACATTTCGATGGAATTACTTGATTCATCAATTGGATCCCATGGGATATCACCTGCTTAACGTTGTCCTACACGTTGGAGTATGCCTATTATATTTCAGGTGCGTCTATAATGAAACTGGAAACATCAGAAGTGCTCTCCTTAGTTACATTTTGTATAACGACAATTAACGAAATGTATTTTATTTGCTATTGCAGAACTTGCTTAATGTTTCTATCCGACTCTGCAACTTTTGTATCGTCCCTTCTGTTCGCTGTTCATCCTATACATACAGAAGCAGTAAGTCGTAAGATTGGTATTCTCATCGATCGAATCGATCGACGTTACCTTGAAATTATACAAGAATACTATTTCATAATTATTTCTAGTCTTTGTTCTTCCCTTCGCCGACAATGTCTCGATACTGTACCCAGGTTCAAAGGGTCGACGTCGAGCGATCGATCGCATCGTAGTTCCTAGTTCGTATTTAGATACGTTATCAGTGGATAATCATGTGTTAAGGTTACAGGAGTAGTCGGAAGAGCGGAAACATTGTCCTCTTTATTTTATCTAGCAGCTTTAATCACATATACTAAATGTTGCAGAAGTAGAAGGTCTACAGGTGAGATACCGAAAATTCTCTGACACATCCTTACTTTGGCACTCGTTACAAAGAGATGCTAAATTTATTATAATTTTTACAGAATGGAGATCGTTGATATTATCTATGTTTTTTGTTTTTACTGCCATGTTGTGCAAAGAACAAGGAATAACGGCTACCGCAGTTTGCGTATTGTATGAGATTTTTGTTGTGCAAAAGGTAAATATCTTCGTAAATCCACTCACGAATAACACGTTAATTATTTGATATTGAATATGTGTTTGAACTCGCATGCTATGCTGCTCGGTTAGGTAAGAGCGATGGATATTTTTCTGACGTTAAAGGGAGCTTTTGGTGGAAAGAAAATATCTCTTGCCTGGTCCAGCGAAGGTACAAAACGACTAACTGCCCTTACGCTCGTCACATTTAGTTTACTTATTCTCCGATTACATGTAATGGGCTCAAAGTTACCTGTATTCACCAGGTACTCACTAAAGATTCTACGGCAACGTACGTTAAAATACGGTAGAATATAATACTATAAACGTATTTCAGATTTGACAATCCTGCATCGGTAGCACCAACGCCCGTAAGGCAGCTTACGTATAATTACCTCGCAGCAGTTAATTTAAGACTGCTGTTTCTTCCAAGCGATTTGTGCTGTGATTGGACTATGGGAACTATACCATTGCTATACAGTTTTACAGACCCTCGCAATTTCGCCACTGTAGCAACTCATACGATGGTGCTAGGATTGTTGGCAACAGCAATTTTAACACCTAATAGACAAACTTCCGTCATCCTCATAATGGTTAGCATTAAATATATGTCGATAACCTGTTCTTTTTCAAAATTTCTTTTTATAAGTGGTATCGTTGTATTTAAATATTTATGTTTAGAGTTTGGCTATGATGATACTACCATTCTTACCTGCCTCGAACCTCTTCTTCCCGGTTGGATTCGTTATTGCTGAAAGAGTATTGTATGCTCCATCGATGGGATTCTGTATGCTCGTTGGATACGGATGGAGCATTTTATGCAACAAAAAGTAAACTTTCTACGTTCTTAAATATCTGGATTCTTATAGATACATTCGTTACTTTACAATTCCACCTTTTTTATTAACTTACAGGTTCAAGAAATTATCGCTATTTTTACTAATAACACTTCTGGCTGCTCACTCCACAAAGACTTTTATGAGAAATTATGATTGGTTGGATGAATACTCTATATTTATGTCAGGATTAAAAGTAAACGATCGCAACGCCAAATTATTTAATAACGTAGGCCATGCCTTGGAGAGTCAAGGTCGATTTAAAGAAGCACTGAACTTCTTTAACATGGCCGTGCAAGTTCAAGGCGACGATATCGGTGCACACATCAACGTAGGCAGAACATACAATCATCTCAAAATGTTTAAGGAAGCCGAAGATGCATACCTAAAAGTAAGTAACATAGTTAAATTGCGAATGCATCGAATTAGCAAATCATAAAAGATAATTGAAATTAAGAGTGTATACCTTGTTTGTTTAGGCAAAATCTTTGCTACCTAAAGCAAAACCCGGAGAATCTTATCAGGCGCGAATAGCACCGAATCACTTGAATGTTTTTGTAAATTTAGCGAATTTAATAGCAAAGAACGCAACTAGGTTAGAAGAAGCCGATTTACTTTATAGACAGGCCATTAGTATGCGTGCTGACTACACGCAAGCATATATTAATCGCGGTGATGTCTTAGTTAAACTTAATCGTACGAAAGAAGCTCAGGAAGTTTACGAGCGAGCCCTTTTTTACGATAGTAACAATCCTGATATCTACTACAATGTAAGTATTGGTAACAAATTTTAGTTGCAACGCTGACATTTGTTTTTATATAAATCTTCTAATAATTATTCTTCTACTTTTTAAGCTGGGAGTTGTATTCCTGGAACAGGGAAAGGCATCGCAAGCTCTGGCATATTTGGATAAAGCGTTAGAATTCGATCCGGAACACGAACAAGCATTGTTAAATTCAGCCATATTGCTTCAGGAATTAGGACGCGCGGAATTACGAAAAGTAGCCAGAGAAAGGCTTCTAAAACTTTTGAGAAAAGTACATTGTTTTCCTAGTTATTATTCGGAATTAATACTTGTATACATATATATTGTAATTAATTCGAAATGAAATAGGATTCTAATAACGAACGAGTACACTTCAATCTTGGAATGCTGGCTATGGATGACCATGACAGCGGAAGCGCGGAACGTTGGTTTCGTAACGCGGTTGCTTTAAAAGAAGATTTTCGATCCGCGTTATTCAACTTGGCTCTCTTACTGGCGGACGAGCAACGTCCTCTCGAAGCAGCACCTTTCTTGAACCAGTTAGTTAGATTTCACCCGGACCACGTCAAAGGATTAATCCTTTTAGGAGATATCTATATTAATAACATAAAAGATTTGGATGCCGCTGAAAATGTAAGCAAAAATTAATTAATAAAATTATTTCGTGTCTTGGATAGCTCATACAAATATTAATTGAGAACTTTGAAATGGTTATAGTGTTATCGTAGAATATTGCAGTTGGATCCAACAAATATCCAAGGTTTACATAATCTGTGTGTTGTAATGGTGGAACGTGGCAAGTTAGGACTCGCTGCTCAATGTTTAGAACGCGCAGCAGCATTGGCACCTCAGCAGGATTATGTGCACAGACATCTTGCCATCGTAAAGGCTCGAATCAATCGATTACCTCCGGAACAACGCGATACAGAAATCTTTGACGATTCTTTCTGGCAGGTAAGCCCGAAGGAAAGGAATTTTAACATGGGCGACATTTCTAGCAGCAATGGTGCTGGGAATACCGTTGCCACAGGTGGTCCTGGAAACATGGTTAACAGTGATACCCAATTTCTGGGACAAACGGACTCAGTTTTTTCCAATCATCACAATCACATAGGGAATAAGAAAAGCAATACGGACTCGCTGAATAATAATATAGTACATCTGAAGGGTCCGTCGAAACATGGAAGACTTCCATTGAATGACGCGAGAGCGGAAGTGAACAACATATACGACGATAACGAAAAGTCTTCGAACCCAAGTTCAAGTTCGAAAGATATACAGGAACTCTCCTCTGAAAGAGACTTTACCAAGAGCATGGGCGCGGACGCGACGGAATTGACAATCGACCGAGAACGTGCAACCAAAACAATTAATTCCGAGAAATTTGGCGGAAATCACGCTGGAACCACGCGTCAAACAAAAGACACAGCACTCTCATAATACTGACGTTAAAACCCGCCGAATATTGTATAAAGTTATATTCTACGTATAACGAAAGAGATTGGTGGTACAGCCGTATAGAGCTAATATGTGAATATAAAATAAATACAGAGTATTGTTTTATATGCTGTACGAATAGAACGTTTTGTAAAATATATTTAAAAAATGTGTAACTCTCTTTTTCTTTTTCTTTACGATTTCCTCTGGTGAAATAATAAACCTGTCCCCGTTTGTAAATTATAATACGCACCGTTTAAAGTTAAGACTAAATTTACGTTTCTGTTACTGTAAGTGGAAACCTTGTTAATAGCGTGTACCACGATAATAGTGAGAAACGGTAATAACAGATATTGAAGTAGTGCGATAATGTTAGAAATACGAGCGTAACTCGGTAAGAGAGAAAAAGAGAAATGAGCAATGCCGATGTGTGCGAACTGTTTTCGCGCGTTTACTTTCTGTGATCGATTTGCATTAAGTAGTGGTCGAACGAGCGCGTAATATGCAAGTTGTTGATTTTAAACGGACCAGAACAACTTCAGTCATCGAAGAATCGAGTGTCGATCTCGCGTTTTGTCTTCATTTTTATAGTTTTTTTTTTTTATCACATCTTTTCAGCGACTCCTACTACCTAAACGATTACGCAGCCTTTCTCTTATTCCCGCGAAAAATTAACGAACGAAGTGTAATCGAAACAAGTGTTGTGTTTATACAGTGCACCGAAAATCTTCTCATAAGTTCCATTCAATAATATGTAACAGATTTTTTACATATTAAAAAGTTCGAAGGGTACGAGATCGTTGTTGCCAATCTTAGCTTTTCGGTATCCACGAGTTATGACTGTACGAACGTTTCTAGCCGTGTCGACTGATCGAATGAAATGAAGACAAATAAAAGGAAAAAAGAACGATGTATCGTTATAAACGCTTTTTCGTTCCTTGCGTAAATAGTTTCTGACACAGAAAGCCCCTTTCGTAACCAATGTTAAGAGGAGCAACGTGGCGCTCGACATACGAGATCACATCTCAAACAATTGAATGGAAGGTGTTCCAACTTTATCCTAATTGTGTTTTCCGAATCGAACGAATTCACAAACAATGTGAACGGTTGATTGTTCACGGCGTGATACATTAGAACTTGTGAGAAGGCATCTGAAGGTGAAGAGACTACGAACGAGATACCAATGTACTCGAAAGAATCCTAATGTTAGAATTTACCGAGGAGTTCTCCGATCGTCGTTAACATTAACCGAGGGGTAACTTTCCAAATCTACGCAAGTTATTTTTTCTTACAGATATGGTCTAAAAAAAAAAAAAAAAAAAATATTTGAAAATTTGTGGATAAAGTTACTTTTTTTCCATTCGAGTGTAATTTCCTGTCGCTTACGATATTAACTTTATTTTATCGGTGTTTTTTATGGCTTTCTTATCGTTTTTATTGCATTCTGTTTTCAATATTGAAATATAACTTAAGAGTTCATCAAAGTAGAAGGCACGAGAAGTTTAATGTTTATAATAATGTGTTTTTTTTTGTGCACCATATTTATCAAACAGATTATTATTCAACTTGTATTACTCTTCGGAGCATATGTCGCGCGAACGATTACACGCGATGAAAATACACGTTCTCGTTCATCGAATTGTTAAATAAAAATCAACGACGAAAATTTGAGTGCTTGGAATGTTATCCTTCGGCTGATGTAATGATCAATATACATATAAAAATAAAAAAGAAAAGTACCAGACTGTGATAGTACATCGTGATGTACAGATATATACGTACATATATGAAATTTGCTGATCTCTGTTTTATCGACGCATACTAAGTAAGTGATCCTCTTACATATATTTTCTTTGATTGCGATACTATTGTATTGTTTATCTATTTCATATAATGCTACAACTACCTTATAGGAGAGCAACTGCAGTAATAAATATAAGTTAATAAGTAATCATTGAAATAACCGGTACTTTGAGAATAGCGAATCATAAATTACTCGTAAAATCGTATAAATAATGTTTACACGAAATAGTAGTTAAACAATATCAATCTGGGCGAAGAAAAGAATATCGAAGGCAATACACGAGCAATTGTTATGAATCATTCGACGGAATGATAATTCTGTAAACATTATAAAAGTGAAACGTACAGTTCGTATCTCGTATGAGTTTTTCCACCTAGATCTCTATTTATAAACTCGTGCTAAAACTATCTACCAACAACTAGCGCCCCATATCTTCCGAACGGGATAAACTTTGATGTTTTCTGCTTTATCGATGCTTGTCAATGTACGATAGATGTAAGTCAGAAAGGGATAAAATAAAAGTAAATGTAATCTTTGAAAAAATAACGATACACCGCGTTGATATACATACGTATCTCGCCAAATTTTGTCAACATCTTTAAGGTGTTATACCTAAAATTGTTTTCGCTTTAACCTGTACGATAAAGAATAGAAATCGTCTAAAATTCGTGAGATAATTGTAAATTGTTTGCATCGAGGGAAGATTTACAGCGCGAGATTTATATTTACTCGAATGATATCTAAAAATAGGTTGCTACTGGTTGACTGGTATGCGAAAGCAACATGGGGTATCATTATCATTATTGATAAGTCCTGATAAAGGTTAATGAAAGTGATTTAAATAGACACACTCGAGAATCCATTTATGACGCTTGATTTTCGAATTTACTCGTACAGCAATCGTGCCCAACGTGCTTTTCAGAATAAATAAATAAACGTTCGATTACTTTGATAATGGAGTAATTCAGAACACATTTGGCAAAATATCGACATTCTACGTTTCAAATTAAAAAGATCTTTAAACAATTTTCTAATCTAACGGTGTTCTCGACTCGATAACAAATTGAAAGAAACGCTTAGTTTTCAAGATATAATTCTAAAAAATCTTGAATTATATGTAGGATGTATTCGCGCCTTTACGCGGCTAAGTTCTGACGCATGTGAACACCGGGTTGCCTGTTGCTAGGGACGCTTAAATAAGAAGCGCGAATATAGGTAATTATAATTTATTTTAAAATATTGAATAAATCCTTGGTGTAAATTAGGCCGAACTATCAAAAAATACGTGTAAAAAATTTGGATCATATCGGACTAACCGTTTCTGAGAAAAGTGTACCGTTATACCAAAAACCTAGGTTTTCAGGACAGGCAAAAACAAAAAATTTGTGTGTCTCGCTCGATTATCGATATAAATATTATCTAATCGTATTTCTTTTTATCAAAATCGATAAAACACTGTCATTTTGATCATTCACCGTCTTTTTTAACCTGAAAAACAATACTCTATGGTTATAACCAAGGTAACCGCGTCACCGGTCTTCCGTAAATTTGACTGTGCCATTGTTTTCGCTTCGAGAAGTTTGTCAGTTGTACTTCCTTATATTTTTTACAGGTTTATCGCATTCTTTTTACTAAGTTCGTGTCGTCGAACTTTTTTTATGAGAAAAAACGAAATATTGTAAAAAAAAAATTCTATTTTTTTTGTCAACAAATTTTATTTACCACTTCTAGTGTCCTAAATTCAATTTTCTTTGCGTAGAATTGTTCAGAATCGCTTAAATTTTAATAAAAAAAAAAGTAATTTTTTTTAATTTTTTGATATTCCAAACCCCTTAATATCGTTCTATTTTCAAGATAATAATACAGCTATCGTAATAATTATATCTTGAAAACTAAGAGTGACCAACAATTATTTCTTGCGCCAGGACACTCAGAGATGTACTAAAGACCGGAGAAACTTTATTTGTTATAATACTAAAAGAAACTTAAGAAAAATATTATTTTCAATTTGCTAATGTTTTTCTACTTTATTAAATAATTTTGTTCTCCGAAGCCCTCTCAAGGAGTACGGAATACTCTGTAGCATCGACAAATCGTCTTCAATTATGGAAGTGTTGCCCTATATTGATTCTTTTTAAATTTATTACACTGTCCAACACGATTTTTTTCCGCGATATCCACTAGGTGATTCTTATAGGGTTCTTCGTCCTAAATACGAATCTGAAAGTGAAATTGCTCCATCACCCTTAGGTTTCGAGAAATACGAGATTTTGTAAAAACGGTCGATTTTTAGAGAAAACGTAGTACTACTTGAAAACTACGAACGCTAGAAAGTTCTATTTAGTCTTAAAAGATAGAGGAGTATTTTCTGAATATGAAGACATATTCTTTTAGAATTATCTGCACCTTTGAATGCCTGTAAATGAACACCGAATTTCAAAAAGGTGATGATGCGTGAATTTTTCACCAAATACTTTTGTATTTTAATGAAAAGTTATTCACCTAGGTCGAATTTACATTACGTTATCGGATTCTACAAACATTTCTGAAGAGAAAACCACTCGCGGCAAATGTTGGAACGGTTTCTAATCCATACGGTTCGACAAAATGTCAACTCGGAACGCATGAACAGAGTTTTGCCGCTGTACAGCCATTGCTCGCTATGTTTCGGTCAGTCAGGGCCGTCGCTATGGGATTCGCCTAATCGGTGCGACACGCTATCGGTTTTTCTATTACATTTTTAATATTTCATTTGTATTACATTTTTAATATTTCATTTGTATTACATTTTTAATATTTCATTTATGCAACTCAACAAAACGGAGACAATTGTCCACTGTTTAAATTTTAATCATTAATCTCCCGTTTTTGTATCTTCAATTATTCGACTTTTGCTAATTTGGTATTGAGCAAACTTTATTTAAATCTAAATTTAATTATTTAACAATTAATTCAATCTATAATTGTATATTTTGTTGTTAATTTTTAATGAAAATTGCTACCTATAAAAAATATCTCTTTAGAGCAGAGTTTACCTCCCAAGCACTAACTTAAATAACGAAAGATGAAAGTATCGAAAAGTAGAAACATTAAGCTTTAAAATGGTTTTCTATTCGTCAATGTGGGGTGAATTTTAACAAAGTTACGAGAATTTGATGGTTATTATTCAAGCGCGTGGCGACGATTGTGCAGAACGCATGACGACGGCCCTGATTCACCGATGCAAAGCGAGCGAAGCCTGCGCGCCGGCAAACAAAATTCGTGCATTCTAAATTAATATTTTCTGGATCTGTACGAACTAGAAAACGATCCAACATTTACCGCGGGTGGTTTTCTCTTCAGAAATGTTTGCAGAATCCTATAATTGATAGTAAATTCGACCTAGACGAATAACTTTTTATAAAAATACAAAAGTATTTCGTGAAAAATACTCGCGTCGCCAACTTTTTAAACTTCGGTGTTAATTTACAGGCATTCAAAAAAGCAGATAATTCTAAAGGAATACGTCTTCATATTCAGGAAACGCTCCTCTCTCTTTTAATACTAAATAGAACTTTCTAGCGTTCGTAGTTTTCAAGTAGTATTACGTTTTCTCTAAAAATCGACCGTATTTACAAAATCTCGTATTTCTCGAAAACTAAGGGTGATGGAGCAATTTCACTTTCAGATTCGTATTTAGGACGAGGAACCCTATAAGAATCACCTAGTGGATATCGCGGAATTAAAAAAAATATGGAAGCGTTACCCTATATTGATTCTTTTTAAATTAATTATTATTCCATTTTAAAGAATGCAATTACTGCAAATTCGATCGAATAACAATTGATACCTTGAAAGTATTGCTTTGTTTCTAGATGTTCGCATACCGATTACACATGCTTTTGAGTTTGATACTCGTAATAGCGATTCTAATGTCAGATACCGAGCACGCGCAATCGGCTGTATTTCAATATAGACTAAAACGACAAGCAGAAAATGACGCTCGTAAATATTGCGGTAGTAGTCTTTCGAGCACCCTGCGAATGCTCTGCGGTAGCGTGTACAACTCCCGGTTCAAAAAAAATACTCCAGGTAATTTCAAATCACGAGAATTTAAAATTCATATCGACCTATAACAAATATCGGAGAAAAAATGATTTGAAATTTTTTTCAGAAATGGAGATGGATTATTACGCGCTCGGTAACGATATGCATCCGTATAGATCTATCGAGAACGCTAGGAAAATGTTGAGATTCCGAAGGAATTCACTGGGCATTCATCAGGAATGCTGCGTAAAATCATGTTCGACGCAGGAACTGCGCTCCTACTGTGGAAGTCGTTGACAAATCATTTTTGTCTACTCTTTAAATCTAGAAAATGAGCCAGCTCGTCATTTGAAAAAGCCTTCTAAACGCACATTTGTCGTGGTCACGTTAGTCGCGATAATTACGGTCTTAAAAAGTACCGCGATATTTTCCTAGTTTTTATTTCATCCAGAGTAGTAGTACTCTATACATATAATTTCAAATTTGTATGAAATTTTTACTTCGATTGATAAGCGTAATATTTACTCGTTTTCTTAAATATTTCGTTGAACAATGAATTTTGTATTTTGTAAACAAATTTAACCGTATCGGTAGCTTTATGTCATTTACATTTGTACTTCACCGACGAATCCCATGAGAACAGATTTTAAGTATGTTGTCAACTATATAAACATGTAGTCATTTAGCCAAATTTCTTCTTTTATTAACGTAACAATGGTTAAGAAGGACGTAGTTAGAATTTTCAGGTTAGTTTCTTTTTAAATTTAGCCTTATACGTGATAGAAAGCAAATAAATTATTGATCGTACATGTGAAAATAAAGTTTATTTTTAACAAAAGATTATTATAGGTTAGTTTTCGTTACCAATTTTCTCATAAGATTACATATATATTTTATTCGCGTTACTGTCGATATGTAAGACGAGAATATAATGTTTTCACAAGCTAAGATATTATTTAGTAGAATTCTATTTTAAGAATATGAAGCTTCAATAGATAAAGCCAAGCAACATGTTGTGAATTATTATACTATATGGTACGAGTATTTTACGAGCAATGGAGACAGAGGAAATTTATAGCCTTACACTTGCTCCACCCGTTATATCAAGATTTGCAGTTCAGTGGTCTCAAGACAATCATGTATCGATCATTACAGAGAAGGGAATTCATATTCTTGTAAGTCTTGTGTAAATTATCTTTTTATTTATCTTATTTTAAAATTGTAATCATAAATCTGATTAATTATGTATTGTTCTTTGTTTATATAGGAATTAATACCTACGCCAACGTCTCCTCATTCGATTATAAAATTTTCTCGATCTTTTGTTTATTCACCAACAACTTATCCAACAGAAGTTGTAATAAATAAAGTAGAATCTAAAATCTGGAACATGGACCGTGAAGATCTTTATTCATTTTTAATAGAAGAGAGTCTAACTCCAAAAATGTCTAACGTTAAGGACATGATACCGAAAATAGTTGATTTAACGTGGTCACCAGAAAATCTAATACATCCAGGCAAATGCTGTCTTGGAATTTTAACATCGACGGGTGCTTGTACAGTTATCCACAAAATTTCGACAGATTGGTATCCCGCGCATGACTTATCCTCTATACGCTATAGAGCTGTAGAGAATGAAATTAATACAAAGCTAGAAAATATTAACGGTAATAATGATTCGTGTCTAACAATAAAAGATTGCATTAACATGCTATATGCTTCTTGCATGACTTGGAGCATACTCTTTGTAGATCATGCGTATCTTTCTGTTGCTTATCGCAATGGAGATATAGTTATTTATAAAATTTTTAAAATATCGGATTGTGATAAAATACCAGAACCTAAAATTGCGGGTACAATACGACTAAATGAAAATGTTAAAATAAATGCTTTGCATTGGATTACAATTAACACAGAAGAACATATGATTATTGTTGGATACTTCGATGGACGCATTTATGGTCTTAGAATTAAAAGTCACAACGAAGTAGTTGAACTTGAATCGGTTGACAAATATTACGATTATGCAGATCGCATTCCCGTTAGCGCTATAAGAACATTTCCTCGAGTTAATTCAATTATAAAAGTTCTTATTTCAAAAGGAACTTTCGTCTTTTTATTACATTTTACGATGAAAAGAACATTAATGAGTATAGAAAATGTACAATTAGAAGGATTCATGATTTCAGGTAAATGATATGTAATTCTTTTATAGAAAAATGGTAGAAATACATATAACCAATGTAATGAAATTAATAACTTTTAGGAGTAACTTGTATAAGTGCAGATTACGCACTAGTTACAACAGAAAATAGTTCGATGTTTGGAATTGATACACAAGAAAATAAATTATCGAAAATCGAAGTAAAAAATGGATTGCAACAAGCTCATGTACGATATCTGGGTCTAGCTCACTCTTTAAGTTACGTAATATTTGTAAATGTAACTTCTCCAAATAGTTTATACGACCATTTAATACTAAAAGAACCAAGCAAGATATGTATGTTTGGCTTAAAAGGTGAACATTGGGATCCATCTTTTATAATAAACAAAAGCGAAGGAGTGAAGTTCGAACAATTATGGGACTGTTTAGAAGTAATTAGGATGAAAGCAACTAAAGCAGCGGAACCTTCAACTGTATTGCCAAAAGTACCATCTAATTTGGAATGTTTGTCTTTACACGAGTTACGAATAGCAATGTGGGTATCGGTGATAATAGAAATTTGCGAGAAGAAAAAAGTAATTCAAGGAATAGGAAGTATAGCAGGAGAAATATCGGAAGTACAACCTTTAATTTTTGTCCACACTGCGTGTAATTATCTCGAATGTCTTGTAAATAAATCCTCACTGCTCGAAGAAGAGAAACTCTCTGTAAACTTATTAAGAATGTACTTGGAAGTGTACCTAGCAGGAGAAGAAAACGAAGAACCAACTCTGCTTTCAAAGCGTGTTAAAGATGTTTTACAAAAACTATCGCAATTTAGTTCGATCGGTGTCGAGACTTGTAATTTGTGCGGTGAAATAATAAACGATCTTTCTTGGAAAGTAACAAAATGTCTGCAGGGCCATATACTACCTAGATGTGCTATTACTCTTTTACAAATAACTACAGTGCGATATAGGATGTGTCATGTATGTGATTTAATCTTTCATCCTTGTTTAGATCACGAATTCGAAGAAACAAGGTGTCTTTTTTGTGATATACCCGTGCTTCAGGATAATCGGGTATTAAGCTCGAAATCTTTCGTCTCTATAGAGAAGAGTTTGTCTAGACCACAAAATTTTATTTTCGAGACATTGGAAGATCGAGAAACTGAGGTAATCGCTGATGAATCTTAAGATAAATCATCTCACCTCAGGCAAAAATATACATATATATGCATTTTTAAATTTAAAAGTGACTTTATTTGTATGTATAAAAACTTTACAATGTTACACACACGTACAAATGCGATTACGAAGCGTTATATAATTTATGTAAAATATTGATGTAAAGGACTGTATGAAAATAATGCTACTTTTATATATAACTCAAAATAAAATATTTAATTTAAAAATAAATGCAAACTCCATAAGGTTGAATACGTACGTTACCGTTTTCATTTTTGGCGGGCTGCGCATGTCGCATGCATGAAAAGAGCACTTATTTAAAAACACTTTTTTAAACCAATAAATGTTACAAACACGTAGACTTGTAGAGACTTGTATGTGTATTGCACGCGTCGCTGTCAATTTAAAGCCATTTAACAAATGTAAATAAATAAATTTAAAAAACTAATACAATTACACGTATAAAGAGACACTGTAAGCGAGATCAAGCATGACCTAACTTTATACAAATTTTTGTAACAAAAAACAGATTTAAAATATGAAAGTAATACATTAGGAAACATACGAAAAATTGATTAGCGTTAATAAATATTATTAAACGTAGAACACTGTAGGAAATGGTTGGAAATTGTAAGAAAATTGGAATACAAAAATATAGAGAAGTGCGCATACGCGTTCTCCCGGACATTAGAGTAGGGGAGAACTGTAAAATTAACAATGGCGTCAAGCGTCAAGTGAAAACTTGTGAATCTATCAACTATCATCGTTATCTGTCTATAAATTGAGGTGTATTCTTCAAAACACAATACAAACATTGTCACTGGGGTGTACCAATGAAAGTGATTTAGTATAAACTAAGGATATGTGAATATTATTAGGATGCGAATTACTTTCTAGTCGCATATACAGAGTAATGTAATTCTGTTGTTACTTTCGGCTTCTAAGCCAAACTATGAAAATGTTTTGTTTTTTTTTTAATACAAAATCAGCTTAGAACTTCGTAAATATTTTAGTAGCCGCTATGTCTACTAGTTCCAAGTAAGTAATTATTTAAAAATATATATATTTTCTACTAGAGGTTTTATAAATATTCGAAAAAATTAATTTGAACGGAATAGAACTCTAATTGAATTGGAATTCAATTTATACAGCTCATGCATACC
Source organism: Hylaeus anthracinus (assembly GCF_026225885.1). Classification (NCBI taxonomy): domain Eukaryota; kingdom Metazoa; phylum Arthropoda; class Insecta; order Hymenoptera; family Colletidae; genus Hylaeus; species Hylaeus anthracinus. Next base: position 15,326,289 of record NW_026534349.1, read on the forward strand.
GTATTATTAGGATAACGGATCGATTTTATTTCAGACGAAGTATTAAAACAAAATCACAACAAATGATTAAGCTTGATAAAGCGAAAGATACTCAAAAGTTGATCCGTACTGTGTGCGATGATTCTAGTTCTGCTGAAGAGACGCAACCTTCAGTTAGGCCTTCTTCTGTGAATTTATGCATGGTAGACCTGAAGGATTTACAAAAAAGAAAGAGAGAAAATCGAAAGCACTCTGAAACAAAGTTAAAAAACAGTAGCGAAAGTGGTAATAGTTCAGCAGAACAAAATTCTAAATTAATTTCAGATGATAATACAAAATCTAAGAAAAGAAAAACATCTAAATTGGCTAATGAGAAAATAATAAAAGAAGTACAAAACAAAACTGTAACTGAGTGTAATTCAAAGTCGAAGGAAGGAAACAAATCTAAATTGACTGATGATGATACGATCAAAAAATTACAAAACAGGACAAATGTTTCGTTGTCGGAAGACTGCAATGACAGCGACAGCGAAAAGCAGGAAATGTCGCATAAAGAGCAATTAAAATTAAGCAAACATAAAAAAAATACAAAAAGTATGAAAGTTAAAAACGATGGAAAACAACAGAAAAGCAGAAACGAAGAATCGGAAAGTAGCGATTCAGAGGTTGAGACTTATGAAAAGCAAACTAGGAAAACAAGAAAAGAACACATAAACTTTTCTAAAGAGGATGTCATCTCTAGTTCTGGCGAAGAATTCCAGAAATCAAAATTTTCTCATATTAGTTCTAGTTACAAGAGAAAGTTATTTCAAGGCAAAGGGGACCATACGTCATCTACTAAGTCAAGTTTAACATTCAAAAAACAGGCAGAAGGTAGAACCGAAATAAGCAAAGAACAAAGTTTGCTTTTCAAGTCTCGTGTTATTAAAATTTTAAATAGATTTAAGGAAGCCTGTTCGGAATACGAGCTATCTATGGAACGTATACAATGGAAATATTTAAAAAAGGATTTAGGAAATCAAGCATCTGCAAATAACGTAATACTTAAATCGAGGAACGTAATTACGAAATTTAAAAGTGACCTTGATACACAAGAGAAAGATTTAGTAAATTTCTATGATGAATGGAGTAAAAGATGCAAATTACGAAATGTAGATTACGAATCTAATTTCTCAAATGAAAATGAAGTATCGCGAACAACAGACTCTAAAAAAAAATCTAGTTTGCCAAAGAAGAAATCATTCTTAGAGGAAGAATGTTTAGTTTCGGAATGCGATAGCGAAGAAATATTTTCTGGTGATGAAAAAAAATGTACTGAAATAACTGGTGACAAAAATAAGGAAGCGGAAGTTTCGATGCCTGATCAAACATCGGAACGATCGGCGAGTGACAGTAATGAAAACGTGTCATCCTCGGAAGATAATCAGGTTGTTTCTCCTATTTTAGTCGATAAAAAGAGAAAGGCAACGTCTGATAAATCAGATGTAAAAGATAAATCAAAAATTGTTGAGGCACGCATGGAGACTTCCGAGGATAATCAAGAAGATTCGAGTAATCTTGACGTCAATAATTCTTTACAAGATATATTTGAAGAATCAACTGAGAAAGTTGATGGTGTTAACGTTGCAAATGAAAAGAAAAGCGAATCTGAGAAAGAGAGTGATCAAGAAAAAGGTATCGATGAAATGGTAACTACAAAAACCAGCGTTAACGAAGATAAAACTTTGCCGGAAACTAAAGAATCGAGTGTTAAATCTGATGATAAACATTTAGATGTAGATAATGTGAAAGCAAATACACCCGACTCCTTTTTTTCTCAAGAAACGTTAACATCAAAAGTGGACGACAATGAATCGATTGCAACAGTTGGGATTGAAAGAGAGGAAAATAATAGTTTAGATAATCTAAATGATGAAGAAGCAGCTAAAAAAGCAATGTTAGAATCAGATTCGGATATATCTCCAAATGAAAAATCTATCCAAATTTCTACAGAAGGTAATCTAAATGATAAATCGAAAGTACAATTTGAGAAAATGAAGTCCACGAGAAAGGAAGAAGCAAATGAAAGAATAGCTAATTCCAGCGACAAAGACAATTCGTCGATGGAACAAGAGGATGTGGATATAGATGCAGAATTATATGCTAAGCATGCTCTTCTTGAATCGAATTCAGATGATTCTATGAGTCCATCTTCTTCAAAAGAAATGTCCGATAAAACTCACAATTCTGATACTAGTAGTAAGGACAAATATGCAAAGGCAGCGTTATTAGCTTCGTCGGACAGTGAAAGCTTGAGCTCTGATAGCAACTGCAGTTTACAAAATACAAACGTAGATTTGTCTTTGAAGAAACAGAAGGAAGAGAGGAAAAAAAATTCTTTGCAAGTTGAAGATATATCGACATTTGACACTAGTGTCAGCGAAAGGGTGAAGAAAAGACGAACTCGTTTAAGCTTAAAATGTGATTTAGAGAATGATAAAAAATTGAAAATGCGTTGTCATGTTGTTATTGAAAAATTACCGAAACACATTCTAAAGAAGCACGCAAGTGCATTGGAGAAGTCACGACAAGATTTAGATAATAAGGAAATAAAAAGGTATAAAATATATAAAGTATGACCATATTAATTTTAGTAACAAGTTTTTCAAGAATATTTCAATTTTTAGTAAGTATATTTTTGGTATAATTTTTTAATAAAAATTTAAATACGTTTTTTACAGTCTTACAAATTTAGAGAGTCTTAAAAGAGACATCAAGAAAAAAAATTCCTCGCGTCATTCCTCTTTTGTAAAAAAGACTAAAGGAAAGGAAACCGAAGAGACTCTATTGGATCATTTAAAGAGAGTGGAAAACGGAGAATTTGTTGACAATTCTAAAGAAGACTCGGATTTGGAAAGCACGAATCTATCTACAAAAGCAAAAGCTACTATACAAACTAACGAAGATTTAATGAAGGAAGCAGATATGGCTACAAAAAAAATGCTTTTAGATTCTACCGATTCGGATAACGGTGATTATTTAAATGAGTTCTTCCTCTATATTAATTTTGTTTAGATTTGGAGCCACTTCATATTCACTCTTACTATATTTTGTGTAAGGTTATAAGCTTATATTAAGACATAATTTATTTTCAATTCGAAGAACAAAAAAAGACTTCGGAAAGCAACAATAGTGAACAGGAGGGAAATGATGGTAAAACAAACGATGAGAAAAAGGAATCATTAAAGAAAACAAAACAAAATAGTTCGACGAACAATGAGGTAAGAATTTATACGCGATACTATTTTGATGTTGTTTGAAAAAATCACCCATTGTTCGTATGAAAAAATGTCGATTTTTGTGTTGATGTAATTAGGATGACGAAGAGGAACGAGAAAAAGGGAAATGGAGGCGAAACAAAATATTGACAATGAAGTTCTCGGATTCCGATTCGGATGTTGCAAAGGAGAAGTTGGAGAAGAAAAAACAAAAATTACGAGAAAAAGAAGAAGAAAATCATACGTGGGTTACTTAACATGCTTCTTAGTTAAACAAAAATAACGTATTGAATAAATTAAACAATTTTTTAAAATAGAGATTCTTCGGACGAGAACGCGGTTATTAAACGTAAAAGAAGAAATCGTAAAATTGTCGATTCTGATTCAGACCTACAGTTAGTGACTTCTGATTCAGATTCCAGTAGTTTAATAATAGTGAAAGATAATAAATCTTCGGACAGTGATTTTTCGGTAGGAAGAAAACAAAACAAGATATCTAAACGTAAAACACATAAATCTTCTGATTCGGATTCTTCGCCTGTAGAAAAGAGGTACGTTTTGGAGGAAATGTCAATATGGAGGACTTCGGTGACTTTTGATAATGCCTTTGTAACAATATTATATTTACATATTTACATATTTAGACCAAAAAAGAAGAGAAAACGTATTAGAAATATGGACAGCGATAGCGAAGATAATTCCGATGATCTTATGAGCTCTCAAGGAACACCTGGGAAGAAAGGTCGTAAAAACATTCGGAAAGTACTAAAAGATAAACACATTGCAGACGATACAAAACAAGCTGCAAAGGAAGAAGAGGAGAGACTTAGACGCATCGCTGAACGACAAAAAGTAGTATGTATTTGTGACTGCGCACAATTAGTTCGAAGTTTTACTAGAATTTGTGTATAAGAACGAGTATTAACTTTCTTTTTCTCAAATATAGTACAATGAAATGTATGAAGCAAGGTTGGCTGGCGAGGAAAAAGTAGATAAATTGGTGTTAGATTTTGATCCTGAAACAAAAGAAGAACTATTAAGTGTTCACAAGGATTTGGTAAAGCGTTTGAAACCACATCAAGCAAAAGGAATAAAGTTTATGTGGGACGCCTGTTTTGAATCCCTTGAAAGGATGAAAACTTCTTCAGGATCTGGATGTATAATTGCGCATTGCATGGGACTTGGAAAAACTCTTCAAGTAATTGCTCTAATACATACGCTTTTAACACACGAAAAAACTGGTATCAACACTATCATGGTCGTTTGTCCCTTATCTACGGTACTTAACTGGTACAATGAATTTAATTTATGGCTAAAGGACGTTGATAACGGGGACATTGATATTTTTGAATTGACTAAGTAAGTAATTTTTGGAATTAACTTGCATACAATATATGAGTACATATTCAATTACAGTAATTTGTTCATAATTTTGTTACAGATACAAACAAAATATAGAACGAGCAACTTTACTAAAATCTTGGCAGAGATCTGGTGGTGTACTTATTATTGGTTACGAGATGTTCAGAAATCTTAGCGGAGCCAATAATAGAATGCGAAAAGCTATGAAAGAAGAAATCCTACAGTGTTTGATTGATCCTGGTCCAGATTTGATAGTTTGCGATGAAGGTCATTTATTGAAAAATGAAGATAGCGCTCTTAGTAAATCTATCAAGCGTATTAAAACGTTACGAAGAATTGTACTCACGGGAACACCGTTGCAGAACAATTTAATAGAATGTAAGTAGCTAATAATAATATCGAATAATAAGTATCTTCACAATTGAAGAACGTCCGATATTCATGTATCTAAATCATTTTTGTTTTACAGATCATTGTATGGTACAATTCATAAAACCTAACCTTTTAGGAACGAAGAAGGAATTTTTAAACAGATTTGCAAATCCGATAACCAATGGCCAATTCGATGATTCTACCGAAAGTGACGTTAAACTAATGAAAAAACGTGCTTACGTTTTGCACAAAATGTTGAAAGGGAGTGTACAGAGATTTGATTACTCTGTATTAATGCCCTTTCTACCACCGAAACATGAATATGTAATTTTTGTGAGTTTAACCGATGTACAAATTAAAATGTATCAGCACTATTTGGATAACTTTGCGAGGTAAGTAAGACAATCTTCTTTAATCTATAACATTTAATCGAAGTTTTTTTTAATACGTGCTATTTTGTCTAGACAACAACGTGCCGCTGGTGGATCACTTTTTGCAGATTTTCAAGTATTACAAAGAATATGGACGCATCCCATGGTTTTACGTTTAAACTCAGAAAAGAATGAAAAAGCGAGAGAAAAGAAATATTCTTCGACTGATACCGAAGGTTCTTTGAGGAATTTCATTGATGATGGTAGTAACTCTGAGTCTGATAGTAGTAGTTCAAGTAATACGACGGACGATGACGTTAAAAGCATCAATTCCAATTATTCGGCAAAAAATACGAGAAGTACAAGAAATAATAACATAGGTATGGTTTCAATTCGTTGTTACAAGTACTTCAATTGTACATCGAGTAACAAATAAACTATTGTTATGTTCAGACGTTGAAGAAGATTTGAAACTAGAGGAACCCGAAAAGAAAGAAGAGGAATGGTGGTTACAGTTTACTCAACCCGAAGATTTCGATGACATGAGGATTTCTGCTAAATTGATGCTCCTTTTTGGTATTTTAAAGGAATGCGGACAAATAGGTGACAAAGTGTATGTCTTTCATATATTGCTTTAACATTCTTCCTTAATCAGAAATTTTAATGTAACAAATTATATATGTATATTACTTAAAAAATATCTTTCAGATTGATATTTTCACAGTCTTTATATTCATTGACTTTAATTGAGCAGTTTCTTGAAAAAATCGATGATGCAACGCAAAACGATACATCTTCGGAATACCTTGACGGACACAGAGACAGTTGGACGGTAGGTTTGGATTATTTTCGACTGGATGGTCAAACCTCTGCCGATAACAGAAATAGATGGTGTAAAATATTTAATAAACCATCGAACACAAGAGCCAGATTATTCTTGATATCGACGCGAGCAGGAGGATTAGGAATCAATTTAACTGCTGCCAATCGTGTCATTATATTCGATGCAAGCTGGAATCCTTCCCACGACGTTCAAAGTATATTTCGTGTATATAGGTATGACGTATTAGCTCATCGAAGAAATGCTTTACAATGATTTTCTATAATACATTTGATTCACAGGTTCGGGCAGAAAAAACCGTGCTACATCTATCGGTTTTTAGCGGCTGGAACAATGGAAGAAAAAATATATAATCGACAAGTGACAAAGTTGTCGCTTTCCTGCAGAGTTGTTGACGAACAACAAATAGAACGTCATTATAGCAATAACGATTTAAGCGAGTTGTATAAGTTCGAACCGAATACGTCTGGCGAAAAACCAACTTTAAATTTACCGAAAGACAGAGTACTAGCAGAAATATTTTTGAAATATAAAAATTTCGTGGAGAATTACCATGAACATGATTCTCTTCTGGAAAACAAGGTCTTGGCATATTTTCATCGATAAAATGTCGATAAAACTTTGTTTGCTAAAGTAAATTAATTTTACATAGACTGAAGAAGAATTAGACGAAGAAGAGAGAAAGCAAGCTTGGTTAGAATACGAGGAAGAGAAGAAAGGAAAACCGATGCAAATGTATCCAATGGTGGCACCTATTTCAAATAGCGCATTTTTAAATCATTATGGCTTGCCAGCATCGGGACATCTTGGTACAGATTACGAAAAGTTTAGAGAACTCATTCGCAAAGACGTAAGTATACTATTATTGTTTATTACTCTCGAAAATTGTCCGTTTTTATGTGGTATGATCTCATTGTAATTTACACTACAGTATCCCAATGCAACACCAGAGTTTCAACAAATGATGACAGCGAAGGCGTTAACGGACATGTACAATTATTGGGAACGACAGACTTTCCAGAATACTTCTTCAAATCAAATGACTTATCAGGTATTTAAAAGTATTAAATTATCTTTCGATTGATATTTAATTGAAGTATCATAAATTACAGAACGCAGGAGTAATGCCAACACAGTTGAGAACACAAGTGCCGAATTTGAGTAGAATGCCACTTTTACAGAATCTTAATACAATAAATATCAATGGTCAAACAAGGGATGAGCTTCCGATTACTAATCAAAGTAATGGCCCTAAATCTAGGAATGGTGACGACGACGTTGTAGAGGTAACATTCATGCGTTGATATTCTTTTATTCGAATTTCGATACTTGGTCGTGCTTATCTTTAATATAGATACTACGAACGAAATTCTGGATAAATCTATTTAGAAAGAATTTACAGAATAGAAGGGATCAAAGTATGTAAAAACTATCTGCATTTGTGACAATTAAAAAAATTACTCTATAATTTCAGATCACTTCAACTGCAGTTAGTAAGACAAATAAGACCCAAGAAGAGTGAACAGCGTGAACAAAATAAATGTTAGTAAACTAGATAATCGCAATGGTCATGTTGTATTGTTCTATGTATATTGAAAATTTAGTTTTTGTTGCTAGATCATGAGTTTTTTTATTAATGGAGTTTTTCATTTACATAGACATTATATGTATTACACAAGCTTTACCATCGCTAAGGATAGTAATAATTTTTAACGTATATCGAATAGTATCAGTATTATTGTAATATAGTATTATTACTAAAACCTTGTGTTTTTATTAAGTATATCTAAGTTAAAAAAAATTATATATAAAAGTACGTAATTATGAGTGTGCAAATATTTGATATATTACTACAACGGTTAGAAGAGATTTTTATACTAATATAGATTAATGTTAGTAATGTAACAAAGAAATCGAAAAATAATTTAATACTTGAACATTTCAGGTAAAGCGCTTCTCCAGCCACGTTGCAGCAAAATTTTTAATTCTTTTTTTATATGTTCGTATTTTAGCGAATTTGCGACATTTCGAATTTCAGACTCATATTTTTCGTGATCGTACAATTCCTCTGCTATAACGTTATTCCAATCTGGTGCTTTCGTTTCAGGTTTAAACGGTAGCCAAGCAGTATAACGATATCTATTTGACCTGAGAGTATATCCCATAGCTTTAATCTGTTTCAAACGTGGTTCATCGCTGTTTGGATTTATCGAAGGTTCGACACTTGGTCTTGGATACTGTCCAAAGGCCGCTTTTTTCCATGTTAGGGTCTGTAAGTTGATAAATATAAATATCGAAAATTCAAATTTTTAATACACTGTTTATAACATGGTATCTAATTACTTAAATACATGTCACTACGAAAGATTAAGGTCACTAAACAATGAGTCTTAATTACCGTTACCTCTTCGTTTAAAGCAGCTCTTACAAGTGGCACAAGAGAAATTCCTTCGCTACAAATTGTTTCTGTACGAGGAAAATTCTTCTCATTCGAACAAATAGGTATCGAAATGTTTGCTAAATCTGCGATGGTTGGAAATAGATCGACTAATTCCACGACCGAATCTATAATTATTTGCTTTCCGAGTGCATCAAAGATACCATATTTACTTTGCATATTTTTCAGTTTTCTCTTGGAATACAGGAAATGTTCTTCCAGAGAATTGTTTTTTCTTAGATGTTTTGTATTTAATGTAAGTCCTGGAATCGATATTATTAGAGGTACTCTTAGCGCAACGTCGAAATTACTATATTTTGCCCATACCGCATGTTCTCCTAATGACCATCCTGTTCGAGTATTAATTTGGTAGATTTTGATTAGTAGTAAAATAAATATTAATTGATACTTTGAGAGTATACCGTTATTTTCAAGTCTTATTCAAGAACGCTTGACTTACCATGATCAGACGTTAATATTATAGTAGTATTTTGTCGAATAGATAAAATTTCCAATTGATTTATTAGTTTACCAATTAGTTTGTCGATATAAGTTACGGTTGCATAATAGGATTGTATAATTAATTTGCCAAAAGATCCTAAAAATTGCAAAGAGATAGAGGTGTAATGCTTTTAACTTCTGGATAAATTTCGACAGTACTTGGTATTTTTTCCCATGGAAATTTAAGATTCAAAGCTTCTATGTCTTTTCTTTTTCTCAAATCTATCCATGGATTATAAGCAATGCTACTAATGTCCTTTGGCCATTTATACGGAGTGGGTACCTCAAATTTATGTAGCGGATGATATTCTGTAAAATTCTTTCTATAAGTGTGACTTTCAAGTATTTATATTCCATTATTGTAATTGTCATAAATGGTAATTACAATAAAATTTACTTAGATATTTTTTAGGGTATTTAAAAGGTATGTGTGGTTTTTGAAACCCAACTGCTAAAAAAAAAGGTTTAGAGCTCCTTGCTTGGTCTTGTATAAAACGTTTAGCTTCTTTGAGTATTTCTATGTCTGGCAATGTTTTATTTGGCATTGATGAAATTTGAACTGGACATATCTAAAAGTAGATTTCAAGTCGTTTCATATGTTTGCTATTTTATTATATTAGTCTGTTAAAATAATTGTCAAGTGTTACAAGATTTTGTGCAGGTAGTAATCGCAAATTTGGTTGACAAACTGGAGCATCTTTATATCTTTCTGTATACGGATGAAAAGGTATTTCTGTCCACGAGTAAGGGCTATCGTCGGAATAGTTCGAACTAATTCCTGTGAAAAATTAACGAGAATGTAGAATAATTATAATTATAACGGATGGTAAGGACTAGAGACCTGGATGAAAAACTTTTCCTATAGATTTAGTAATGTATCCGTTATTTTTTAAATGTTGCGGCAATGTTGTAAAATTGCCAACATCTCTTCGCCAGTAACTATAAAAGTCGTAAAGTTTGAGCGTATCTGGCCTTCTACTTGTTAGAAATGAATTTCTACTTGGTGCACATAAAGCTTGCTGAAACAATTTATTATTCAAGTATTTTTGTACTACTTTCTTCTAAAATATATTTTACGTATTCATCTGTAAGATGTCTATAATATTTTAATATTCCATTTAATATTCTGATTGCTAATTTTCCGATACAAGTGTGTTCCACTTTGTTTAACCTCTAACCTGAACAAATGTTTGGGAAAAAATGGCAGACTCCCGAGCTAATCGGTCTATATTCGGTGTGTAAGCTTTTGCATCGCCGTAACACCCCAAAGATGTTCTCAAATCGTCAATGATTATCAAGAGAAAATTTTGTTTTTGCGCGATGCACAAATTAATTGAAATCACAAGATAAAATATGAGAAACATCTCCGGTGCGATTGATCACGATTATGTGAAAGACATCTTCGTTCGAATTTAACTAACAATAAGTGGATCGAACGATGCATCTTAAGACTATTTTAATTTTTTATTGGATGGATCATTTTAGGTACAAGCTAAAAATTTACTCATATCTTTATCTCGCTATTGCACTTTATTTCTCAACGTACAGACATACAAATGAAAATGCTGTGTAATACTTACAATTCTACAATATCTAGTATAATAACTACAATGACATGTGTAATATAAATTACATCAAAATGATACAATAATATAAAATAGTAAAAATCAGTATGGAAAGTTAAGAGTTTTATATAACATGCGCGCAAATTATTGCAGCAAGTCCTTTCATTTTTTTTTTGCACTTTATTTTTAAGTTTGCCAAACCAGGCCTGTCAATCTACGAAATTGTAATTGTATTTGCATTTATGCTTGCATTCATCGAGTGTACGTACAAGACTTTACTTCTTGAGACTGTCTGAATTGCATTTCATATTTTTAAGGTAGTTCAGAGTTACCTTTAAACTCTTGTACTTTTAAGAACGAAATGCATGTAAATTCCTTTTTTAAAAATTGAATACTTTTTTTGTTGTTATTTAAAATACAAAAAGAAATCGAATACTGTTCAAATATTCTCTGTGAATTAAGTTAGAAAGCTTTTACTATATATAATAGTATCATTTGTTTGATAATTCGAACTCGTGGAAACAAAATTCAGACAGTCCTTGAGTTTGATCTCTTTAGTTCGCATTTCCTATTTTATTCAGAGTTAGAATCATAAAAATGTGAGTATCTAACAAGGGCCATTGTATTCAAAATCGTAATGAAAACGTAACAAAGAGTGACTAGTCAACGAGATAAAGACTAAAAAGGAATAGACGAGTTGATTAAGAGGAAGGAAAACAATTCGTTTTGTAAGTCGAATACATACGACCCTGGCGAAATACTCTGCTTTATACTGCTACAATTATTTATCATCGCGGTTAAAGACACTAGTTCATCTCGAATCAATCTCGAATTTCCTTTTTAACGACTGACGATAATCTTTGTTCATCAGTATTTTTCGTACAATCATTTACATTAATATTATGCTTTGCCTTAAAGTCAGTCTTAAAGTTTACTTGCGGGCTGGTAGCATCATCTTTGAACATTTCAGTATAATGAAAACTACTCCCATTTCCAGTCTTTGTATTTGTGCTAGCATTATTGCCAGTACCATTTGAGTGCACTTCACTGAAGTGTTTATATAACATTACCGTTGTACTGAACTCTGTTTCACATCCTGGAATTTTGCATCTAAAACATGTTTTTTATTAAAGCTGTGTCAAAACGGTTGTACAGTAACAAATTCAGAAACGTTACTGAAAAGTTTAGCACATCAATGATATAAGGAAGAATAGCAGTTATTTTCTTTTTAGTATTAATTATGAAACGTAAGAATTGAATGTACAGTCATAAGACTTACCGAAATACTTCGTTATTTTTAGTTCCTTGTACTACTGGCAGTTTTGAATTAGCATGATTGTCCTGGTAATGTTTCCATAGACCAGTCACATTACTCACTTGTGCTCCACAGCCAGGAATCTTGCATCTATTTAATAGACGATAAGTTAACAAAAAATAATCGATCTAGAACACGAGTATACTAGAAATATTCGTACTTACAAGAAAAAACTGACAGTCGAAGCTTTCCCTTGTTTTAGTTTGACTATCGGTTTGCTAGAATTTGAATTAATTGTATTAGCTACTAATTTATGACTGTCCTGGTGATGACGATAATGGGATATGTATTTATATTTTCTCCCACAGCCGTTGGTGGCACACTTGTAGATTTCTTGTTTGTATCTGGACATACGTTGTTTCTTTGGAGTATACTCTTCGTCGTCTGAACAGTTACTATTCGTTTCCAAGGTATTTTCTTCATTTTTCGAAGAATCGCGATCGTGGTCGCTTCTGAAGATTCTTTCGAGATTATCCAATTCTATTCTGTGGTCTTGATTCCTGGAATTTATATTACACACCTCGTTCTTTGAATTCTTTGTAATGGTAATATCACCATTCACGTAAACTACGTTACTTTTTTCTTGGGAATGTTCTACTTGTAGTTCTGAACATTTGTTCATATTGCCTTCGTACTTGGATAGAAAATTTTCTGTATTTAAAATTAGATTTTCAGTTATAGGATATCCATCGGATTCTTTCAAGGATTCGCCAGTAGAAGAATAGTCTTCCTTGTTCGAGTTATCGTTTGGAATATTCCGATCGTGAGGGACCTCCTTTTCTTGTTGTTGTATAATGTCGCTTCTACGAATACTTTGCTCGTTACTATCGTCGTACTGATGTCCCTTAATTGCAAATGTTTCGCTCGTTCTCTTTTCATAGCAATCTTCTGTGCTCTGTACGACTTCTTCGTCCATTGCATTTTCAAGGTCTTCAAAACATATTACTTCTGGTTCAGTTGGCAGTGTTGGCGGTTGTCTGTGGCAGCTTTCGATATGTTCTTCTAGATTACTACTGGTTGAATGTAAAGATCCACAGTTTGTGTACGGACATATAAATACATTTGTTTCGTTATTATGCCACTCTTGATAATGACGCCACATACTTCCAGGATCGGACAATTCCTCTCCGCATCCCGGTTCCCGACAGCTAGATAAATAGATAAATAAATAAATAAATAAATATAGGAATCGCATCAATGAAAACATCGTATTCGCGAATATAATTATACGATTAAAGTCGATCCGTATTCCGATCTTTGCTCTTCAAAATTAACAATTGTCTTTGACACTTGTAATCTAAAACGAGAAATTAACTTACATAAACCTAATTTTTAAGGCTTCAAGAGCCTCGTGTGTTTTGTATTCATCTTGATTAGTGAATACTTTACCGCAACCTCGTTGTTTGCAAGTATATATTTCCTGAAAAATATAGTCGATCATTTTCAAAAATCCGCTATTCAGCGGCATAATTAAAGAAAGGAAGTGCGATAGGTCGGTGAAGGTGGAGAAACGCCGTATGATTTGTTTTGAGTTAGGGGTCATTGAACCCGTTAAATGGCTCCGGCGATTTTACCTTTTTTGGGGCGATTTCCTCGATGGTGCGGTTCCTCGATACAAATCTAATGACGCTGACTTCGGTAGGCCTGTCCGTGCAGGTGTCCGTACCCTGGCCCATCCTGGCCAGCATTCGAGGGAAACGGCTAATGACGACGCGTTTCGTAGCTCACATAACCTGCACTCACCGACGGCAATTCGTAGCGAATTTTTCCTACACCTTGAATGAAAGCCCCGAATGCACGATCACTTCCACGAACGGGATGCTTTGTCGGGCTACTTACCAACAAAGTGCGCTCCCGTTCGCGCCGAAATATCTTTCCTCTCGCACCTCACATTCTACCGTCGTCAATAATATCAATCACTTGTTGTCATTCCAGTGCACGGGCTACTGTCGTTTTTCTGTCCACCATTAATGCAGCTAACATCTCAACCTATCATTGAGAACCACTGTCAGAGGATGCGCCCTCCAAATTGAACGTGACACACTGGGTGCATCCGGAAAGGCCACCGCTCGGTGAGCCGCTCAGTGAGCGGGTTTTAACACCGGTGGCGCCATCGTTGGCAAAACGACCAAGTTTGTAGTAAAAAATAGTTGGCACTGTTTACGCTAAATGGCGTTACTAACTAGTTCAGTTCAGTGCAGTTTTTTATTAAAGTGCATATTTAGAACTTGCACGTGTATCATGCATATTATTGTTAGTAATTCAACCTGATATTCACGTAAGCATATGTAAATATATACATGTCATATATATTGTTGTGGAACGCGTCGTGCGGTGATAGGGAATTTTCTGACGTGTATAAGGTGCCCGTGGAGCGCTGAACCGCTCTGCCCGGAGAAGCGCGTGAAATAAAAAATTCGAAATACTTTTAGGAAAAAGCAAAGACGTTTATTCCATCGACTCGTTTGGTTTTAAATCGTTTCGTAGTTCGTTAACAGAGGTTCGATTACGATTGAACTCTCCGGAAAAATCCTTGCTCGATCTGCTGTTTCTTCGGAAGATTCTCGATCCTCCCTTGGGGTTGTCCTGGTCCAACCGGGGGTTGCGCCCTAATCCTTCTATCGGTGATCTTCATCGATCTCGTATCCACCCCTGAGTCGGGTGGAGGTGGGAGTCGCGCGGCCATGTTTGTGCAAGGCTACATGTGAAAAGGGAAAGCGCGGAGCTCTAGAGAGAGAAAACGCGCCAGCGAGACACAGCAACCCTTAAGGAAATTTATTACCCTCTTGAAGAAGTCGCCGGAAACGCGAACCGAGGTACAGCGCGAGTCTATTATTTTCAAGGATATTACGAGCTGGAACAAAAGCTAACTCGACTCGAATTCTAAAGAAATGCATTCCAACGGAAACGGCGATTCGACAGGGCCTATAATGAATCCATTAAGTATTTTCAGCGAACGTTCCCTTTTCTCTCTTGACCTTTCGACTTTCCCACGCTTGATTACCCACGTTGAATGTTTTAACAATGTACGTGGCGGTTCGTTGATTCAATGCGTTAATCCATTTGAATTCCGCTCCTAATTTGAATATAAATATATACTACATGCGGTAGTGTTTAAGCTATTCCGCGTCGTGGCGCTACATGCCATGAAGCTAAGTTCACGTGATAGCTTAACAATATAAACATATGTTTGTATCCTTAAAATGTACTCGGTCTATGGGCTCGACTTAGAGCCTATGATCTTTTAAATAAATTCAGTTCAATTCAATATTAAAGTGCATGGTAAGCTCCAATTTGCACTGTCAAGATACATCGAATTAACAATCTTTGTCTTAATTAAGGCAAAGAGTTATAATTATAACTAGTTAGTGTTATAGTTATATATAATCTCTCCAAAAAAGAACACTATATAAATATACATTTGTAAACTATTGTAAAATTATCTTATATCTATATTGAACATTGCTATACTTTAATCCTGTCTTTTTCTTTTCCTTATTTACTAATATTTTTTTATCAATTAACTCATTATCATAGATTACATGCTGTAAAATTAAAGAGATAACTGAAAAATTACTAATGTATAATGTCCTGTTGGCTAATATTTATAATGTTGAATGAAAATACTGTTTCAGAATAGAATGTAAGTACTACTTACTAATTAGTAACCTTAAGGTTACGAGGGCGATAGTTTTGTGTAGCTAATATTTAATATATCCTTAAAATTAAAATTGAAGCGTTACTATAGTAATATTAGTTATAACTAATGGGTCTATTACAATACTTGTTGTTTATTGATTATAACTATTCATAGATGATACATTTGACGTAGGAAATAACGTTCGCGTAATTATACTGGTACAATGAATATTCAAATGTTACTCTTTTTTTAAGAATTCTTTAAATGACCGCATGTAATACGATGAGGTGTTTTTTATGGATGTATACAATCAAAGTTACAAAATATTTGTATCTATGAAAAATAAGTTAACAGGTTTCTACACTTTGGGCGCATCTAGAAAGACCATCGCTCACTGAGCGGCTCAGAGAGCGGGTTTTAATATCAGTAGCGCCATCGGTGGCAAAACGCCCAAGTTTGTAACGAAAATAGATTCCACTCTTGCTACTAGATGGCGCCTCAAACTAAAGGGTCGATAATCATTACTAACCAAATAATTGTTTACTAAAACAATCAATTTGACGTATTAACTAATATATTGTAGTGCTATAAAACAAAGAATCGTAGTAATTATGCATTTATAAAAAGTAAAGAATAATTTATTAAAATGTATCGGTGGCGCCAATTATCAGCAAGAGTGGCAACTATTTTCGCTACAAGCTTAGGGGTTTTCTCACCGATGGCGCCACTAGGTCTATATATGTAGGGATTCTACATAAAAGAATTCCGAACATGAACTAAAACCGAACTTTAACAACAAGATAATTTATTTAAACAAGAACAATAAAATAAGATTAACAATTTGAATTCAAGGAGCTGGTTGGAAACACGTTTGAACTGTAGAATGTTAAAAATAATTGCAACTAACGGAAAAATGAATTACGCGACAAAAGAAAACGTAATTAAAATCCGCTACGTTCAAACGCAATAGCCAATTATAAACAATTATCAATGTGAATTATGAAACATGTCTGAAGTGTGAAACATGTGTGAAGTGTGATACATGTGTGAAGAACTATACATGTAAAAATCGATAAATGTGTGTAACTCCACAAATACCAAAATAGGGTAATGAGACCATAATATCCTATGTCGGTATTTAGACTTGGTTTTACCAGTAGAAAGAGGAACTATTTTATGACAAACTTGATCGTTTTCCCGATAGAGGCGCTGACTTCCGGCTCGGTGACACGAAGAGAAAGGTAGGTGAATATTACATTTTTCCTTATTTCTTTATTAACATATGGCGAAGATAATATAAGATTTCATTAAACATTATTATAAACAGCAGATTTTTGTCATCAATATGAATATTGCGTTCAATTAACTCGCATATTGGAAGAGAATAGCCGAAGGGGTCCTTATAGGAATTAATCTTCGATCGCCGGCGCTGTCAGTGACTACATAGTAATTTCTTCCGTTAATTAATTCTTGCTTTCTTTGCATCAAGATGTTTTCTGGGGGTTGATAAATGTCCGGCGTATTACCCTTTAAGAATGTTATCCGCTTTTGACGCAAACTATTTTTCTTCGAATGATCCGATTTTACTCTCAGAGCAAGAGAGTTGCGCGTGTCTCGTTGCTTGCTGTATTTTATACGGCTCCATATAAACGCGAAAATGATTTCAAACAGAAAAATAATCGAGGCGATCGCGTATCCTGCGACGACGACTTTGTACGTTAAAAGGAGATCGGTGTTCCGCAGTTGTCTTTCGGTCGAACGGAGGTCAACCGGACAAATTTCTGCTAACGGTAGGTCCTCTTCTTGTCTGTGTTGTATAATACCTGTCTCTACTAATCTAAGCAACCTGAAATTAGGAAAGGAACGTATTATACGACGGTATTCGTTAATTTTATACACGGGTTATTCAAATTTCTACAATAACTATCCCTTCGATTAAGGGGGGAGTTTGGTCCAGCTAATGTATTTTTCTAGTGCATATAATTTCCGGATATAATTAATTTTTGTTATTGAAACTTCTTTTACATATAAAGGCACGTTCAAGGAAGAAAATTTGACAGTGTAGATTTAATTTGAATGTATACATAGATAGATGTAGTAGCCGCAACGAATGGATTCGGTCAAAACGGTGGGATACGTGAAGCACCGGGAAAACATCTAATAGGTAAAATCAGAAAATGTTTTTCATTAGTAGGTACGTAAAATGCGTATGAACCTCAATTTGCAAAAAAAAATTGTTAATTGCAAAAATGGCGGCAAAAAACATGAAAGTGAACGATACATGTCGGCCGTTATTTTGCAATAACTTTATGCTATAATAATAATTCATTAAGAGTCGAGGTTCATAAGCATATAAACTTAATTACCTTCAATTTAAGCGTTGAATCAAGTGAATCGGATAAAAATTTGATGAGCTATGCGTCCCACCGTTTTGACCGAATCCTTTCCTTGCGACTACTATATCTATACAGGGTGTTCAAAAAGAAGCATTCAATATTTATATGGTGGATAGGGCACACTGGACCGAGTAAAGAAGCTTTAGTAAACATAGGTCCAAAGGTCAACCGTTTCTGAGATATAAACATTTTTGTTTGCTAGTATCATGATTGAGAAGATAGAGAACTCATTTGAGTGATACAGAGCTCACTTCTGTACACGAAAGTGAAGAAATGAAATTGACGAAATTATCGGCACTTGAATGGAAACATTCAGAACGCAATTTATAAACGCTGACATAAACATCGCATGCGATGGAAGCAAGTAAGTCAATCATGACACTAAATGTTTGCTACAGCTTTTTTACTCAGTACAGTGTGCCCTATACACCATATAAATATTGAATGCTTTTTGTTTAACACCCTGTATACGAATACATTCAAATTAAATCTACACTGTCAAATTTTCTTCTTTGAAAGTTCCTTTATACGTAAAAAAAAGTTTCAATAACAAAAATTACTTATATCTGAAAATTATATGCATTAGAAAAATACATTAGCTGGACCAGACTCCTCTCTTGATAGTTGTAGGCGGAGTTTACATTTTATTAATATGGTTCTCAATGATGGAACCATTCAGAGGAAATCCAAATGCACGATTTGTCACCAAGATGTTTCCAGGCATTATAACGTAAGTGCAGCGCAGGCTATGATCCAAGTGTCTGCGAGTTTTGTTTATGTAATCTTGGAATATTAAAGTTTGCAGATAGTGTGCTTCTCCCAGGAATAGCCTTTCTAAAAACAGATAAAGAAAGTAAAAGAACGTACTCGTTCGAGTAACTCGATATTCGATACATACTCGTGCTAACGGAATTTAAAATGGCCTTTGACGGCTCGTAATATATAAAAACACCTTTTCCTTGTCGTTTGCTCGCATTCAACAAGCTCAAATCGTTGTAATGGTTCTGAAAAAAAAAGAAAAGAAAATTAGACAAAATTCGAAACACTTTACTGCCGGTAGACATTGGCCGAGATTTTACTTGGGAAAGAAGAAAATCAACTGTACGTCCTTTGTAAGTGACCCAACTGTAACCCTTGTGAACGATATCCTGTAAAGAACTAATGGACAAGGTAAACTGAGGCTTCGTAAGGAACGCCGTGAGATTCGCCGTATAGAAAGATGTCAGTATCAATATAAAAATCCACCAAGTAGCAAAGAGCATTCGCGTTGAATCTAGAATTTAACGAAAGTGACACCGTGTCAATCTTAGTTATTACAGTGAGTAACTTTAATATTCGGACACTATGAGATTTTTACTTTGTTACATAATGACTTCGTTTCTAATCAAACAAATAAAAAACATAATCAAGTATTATATTAAGGTACAGTGGGTGTAGAATGTATTCGTATACCGATCAATTTCCCAAAGAACTTTTCTGTGAAATTGTAGTTTCTTAACTTCTTTTTTTATAATCAATGATATTTAACATATTCTCGGAAGTCTCTAAGATAGATATAGTCCAAACAACATTTACTAGTTGATATAATTTGTGAAATTAACAAAAGAATGCGAAAAGTGGGTAAAAGTATAGAAGCAATAAGTATTTGTACTCACTTTTCGCATTTTTTTGTTAATTTCACAAATTATATTAACTAGTAAATGTTGTTTGGGCCATATCTATTTCAGAGATTTCCAAGAATATGTAAAATATCATTGATTATAAAAAAAGAAGTTAAGAGACTACAATTTCACACAAAAGTTTTTTGGGAAATTGATCGGTGTACGAATACATTCTACACCCACTGCAGTTTCTAAAAGTGTCCGAATATTAAAGTAACGCGAAAATCAGACAATGTTTTGTTTAAATCGTGTTATTTAACAACTACGGTAAGTTACGTAAATAATACTTATACTATTGTTTACTAAACATATACGTTGATATAATACATGATTATGTTTTTTGCTTGTTTTGTTAGAAACAAAGTTATGATGTGATGATGTAAAAATGTTATAGTGTCCGAATGTTAAAGTTACTCGCTGTACAGCGACAAACTGTACTTTACCTGTCGTAGCGACGATGTTCGTCCCCTGTTTCAAAAGGGAACTGTAAACAAACCAGAAACAGGAGGTCAAACTGAACCTCTCAGAGTCTGGATCGTGCCATAATTTTGATCTGCAACACGAGATCGAATAGTAACGATCGATCGGTACACATTTCGCTGAAGATGAAGATTCGAAAATTCGTTTCTTTCGTTAGTTTTATGGTAAACACCTGATATAAGCAAAGAAATAAATAACCGGTCCCACGAAGACCAACGACGCCAGAACCAGAATCCAAACGGTCCTTTCGAATGGTGCCAAGAGACCCGAACCAGTAGCCGATTCGTGTGGTCTCTTCATTAAGGCTGTTAATTTCATTTCGTCCAGGAAAGTACTGAACGTGCAGTATCGTCGCATTTCCGGCAATACCGGAAGATACGCGACAGCTATGTCCACCTTCTGCTTAAATGTAACTATGTAATTACGCTAGTTCGCAGCCAAAATCTACATTCAATGTCGCTATCTTTTTTCTTGTGTATTTCGGAACGCCAAACTCGAAAATCGCAATGAAAATTTTTTCTACGAATAGGTTTTCAAGATATGAATTTTTTAATCCTTTTTTCGATTCTTTTCTGAGGGAGATTCACATTTTAGGGGCAAATATCTCCAGTTCAAAAATTCATATCTCGAAAATCTATCCATAGAAAAATTCTTCATTGCGATTTGCGAGTTTAGCGGGCCAAAATACATAAGAAAAAAATTGTGGCATTGAATGTACATTCTTTTTCTTTTTATTTCATAAAGTAATGTTATTTACTATACTTCTTTCGCAATTACTCCATTCATTCCATTCCAAGGAAACATTCATTAAATTTGCCGATTTTTATACGATGCTTCGATAGCTATCGAATATTCAAAAAAATATTGACGATTTACACGAACGAGGATGTTTCGTCGGAAGTTCGTTACCTTTTCGTACAGTAAACTAAGAACGCCGCTGTTCTCATTGCCAAGTATATGCTCTCTTGGCGGAATAATGGTGTACGAGAAGTTCAACCTCGAGCTGAGCAAATCGAGGATATAAAATGCGTATCCTTTACCAATCCATTTTCCGTTCTCTTCGACGATCCCTGAGAACGGCATGTCCTGCAACAAGAACAACTTTGAGATTCGCTTAATATCAGCGCCGATATCGATTTAAATAAAGATCGTCGTTGTACAATTTTCGTACGACGAAACTTACATTCCAGGACGTTACCGTAACGTGCGACGGTATCGGAGTCTTTGGTTTATCGTCCGCCTCGTTCGCGACATTACCTAATTATTTAAAAGTGCAAGAACAAATGCGTTGCAAATGAAATGACAGGAACGGACAAAAGGAGGGTGTTAAGAAATGCTCATTTTTCGCATCGCCTGGAAATGAAAAATTCATGCAGGATCTTTTAGAGTGTCTCCCAATGAACAAAAAATGTCGGTATCACTTTCCCGAGAAACGATGGAAAAGTTGTCAAAAATACGTTCAAAGTATGAATGTGATGATAACGGAACTTGCGTATATTTTACATTTCGTCGTCTTCTTCTTCGGATATCGAACTGTCCTCGAAATATTTAACGACTTTTTATACGTCCTGCGATTACTCCGACATTATATCGATATTTTTTAATGAATTTCAATTCATTAACTTGTTCAACTGTTAATGGTTTCCGAGTTTCCACTACAGAGAATCGAAAGCCACCGATCCGCAAGGGAAATATCACCCGGTTCAAAGTAACTTACTCGAGAGTATCGAAACGTCTTAAAAATGATTAATAAGAATAATAAATAATAATAAATAAAATATATATAATATAAGAAATAAATAATAGGATTAAATGAAAGTTGTCAAAGAAAAGATCAGAGAAAAGAGATATTGTAACTAAAATAATCAGATCTGTTTTCTTTTTTGGCACAATTCCAACATATGGAGGTTACAGAATTAGAGTTTTTCCCCAGATTAACTTACAACGATCTATACTTATACGCATGTGGAACATACCAAATGAATAACCAAGCATCTGGTTATTACGCCGGCCATATAAATGACAGCGGAGATTTTGAATTTCAAGTCGCAGTACCATCGTACAATATTGATTTAAAAAAATACCAGATTGATGTGGAACCAATTAACGCCATTTTACTTCAAACGAAACTGCATTCACGACATTCAAATAGTTTAAAATACTTTGTACATGTACTAATTGATAAAAGTAAAACCGCACTGGAAGCCATACTTGCACACTCATGTGGATGCAAAGTCGGAGTACGCGTTGTTGGTTGCTGTTCCCATGTAGCCATGATTATATGGTACTTTGGATTTGCTCGATTTGCTGAGTTCCTTAATACTTATTTCGAAGACGGTTCGATATCCGAAGAAGAAGACGACGAAATGTAAAATATACGCAAGTTCCGTTATCATCACATTC
Organism: Hylaeus anthracinus; assembly: GCF_026225885.1. Lineage (NCBI taxonomy): Eukaryota > Metazoa > Arthropoda > Insecta > Hymenoptera > Colletidae > Hylaeus > Hylaeus anthracinus. The sequence continues at coordinate 15,348,869 of NW_026534349.1, forward strand.
ATACTTTGAACGTATTTTTGACAACTTTTCCATCGTTTCTCGGGAAAGTGATACCGACATTTTTTGTTCCTTGGGAGACACTCTAAAAGATCCTCCATGAATTTTTCATTTCCAGGCGATGCCAAAAATGGCCATTTCTTAACACCCTCCTTTTCATCTGGATGAAAATGGCTACGAATTATGAACAAGAATACGAATGTAGATATAGATTAACAATAAGTAAGGCTGTGGACTTGGGGGAGGGGGACTTAAATATCAGTCTACGAATACTAAAATAATTTCGACAAATGCTTAAGGAACAAATTATTTTCAATTTGATAATATTTTCTCGACCGATTAAATTTAATAATACGTTCCTTTCTCCATCTCTCTGCTTTCCTTATCATCGGCACCTCGAATCGTTATCTAGCCCCGATGCTTATAAGCCTTTAAGTCTTTTTTACTCGCCAGTGTAATTGTTACGAGCGAACAACCGCCGAATAAATACGAACGAATTAATTCGTTTGTGTAATTTTTTTTTTCTTTTCTTTTTTACGCGTCGTTGAATTATCGTTTACGTTTGAAAAGCGAACTCGAGTAACCGCGTACCTTGACTATCGACGCAACGGGTGCAGTGTTGCAACCAGACGACCGTTGCAACAAGTAAAGCGCGGGAGAAGAGCATCCTTCGATGAAAACCAAGACTACATTTGTATTTTTTACACTGTAATGCGACAGAGACGATTCCAAGTTTGCAGATGGAATCTAACGGCACAACATAGCAGGTGCCAGGGTGAATCGATACTGACGTGGTCACATCCTTGCTGACAGTGACCCGGTTGACATACACGCTGTGACAGTTTACGCATTTACGTATCGCAAGGGTGTCCTTATAAAATTACGTTCCTATGGAAGTGATTCCCTGTTCGGAGAGAAATCGAACTCGATTAAAGCAAATTCGACGGAAAAAACAAATAATTTAATCTTATACAAAAATTGCATATTATGTACTATTTAGATAATAAATTATATAATATTATGTGATATACGGAACGATAACTTCTCTTGAAAATTACCAAGGCATACAGTGAGTGTAGAAAGTATTCGTACACCGATCAATTTCCAAAGAAACTATGTAAAATTGTAATTTATTAACTTATTTTTTATAAACAATGACATTCTACATATTCTCGGAAATCTCTAGAATGGATAGAGTACAAAAAAAAATTAGCTATTTATGTAAGTTGCGAAATTAACAAGGAAAAAACAATTAATCGATAGAAATATTGAAGCAATAAGTATTCGCACAACTGTTTAATTTTTAAAACTTCATTAAAAAAAAAGAAATTTACATTAATTTACAAGTATATAATACTTTCTTCGTGGGGTTTCCTTTTGACTTTATAATTATTGTAACTCTTCTAAGCATTAAATTAACTAAATTATTAGTTATTCGAAGTGGAATCTTTTACCATTCCTCTATTAGAGCCATTGTTAAAAGTATTAGGTTGTCACAAAAGTTTCTTTCGTGAGTTACATTAAATTATTTTCTGTGGCAGTGTTTATATAAATAGACAATCTAATTGCTTAGACATTGATGCTGTAACAGTAATGAAGCAAAATGAATCATACACAAATCAGTAATGTAACATAAAACATAAAATATTATGTATATATTAATTATTAATAAAACGAAAGAAACTTTCGGGACAACCTAATGCTTTACTGGAAATTTGATGTTTTCTAATTCGTACGGAGTAATAAACTAATGTGTTTACGTTACAAACTCTACTGTAAATGGTTCGTCATAAGAATCGTACAAATACTGATTGCTTCTATACTTTTACCCACTTTTCGCATTCTTTTGTTAATTTTACAAATTATATCAACTAGTAAATGTTGTTTGGACTATATCTATCTTAGAGACTTCCGAGAATATGTAAAATATCATTGATTATAAAAAAAGAAGTTAAGAAACTACAATTTCACACAAAAGTTTTTTGGGAAATTGATCGGTGTACGAATACATTCTACACCCACTGTATATTACTATATATAATACCATTAAAAAAACTGTGTTTCACATACCCAATTTTCAATGGAAATCAACGCCGAAAATCACGCAACACGAGACACCCTCTATACTATTGCGCGAAGACGGAAAACACGATCATTAAAATGAGAACAAAAAATCGATTCTATTTAAACAGTTTTTATTACAACTTCAAACGCAAACTACGTATTTCGTTCGAATGCATTACGATTCATTCGAACGTCGAAAATGGAATTGCAAAAGTGTCTCGATCGAGAGAAAGTACGATTTGTTATTACATACGTCGGATTCTTATTAGTAGTATTTATGCTGAGAATTATTGATATACATTTTATATTAATCTATTATTCACTTTTTCCGGGTGTGCAAATTTATTTTCTCAAACTTAGCGGCGTCCCTAGCGTCTTCCTTTGAAAGAAAACAACACCATTATGTTGCGTTGCAGTGGGTGCATCTGGAAAAGGAAAACCGCTCGTTTAGCTGATCTGAGAGCAGATTTTACTACCGATGGAAATTTTGTACCGCATTGTGGTGTAATATAGACCCCTAGTGTCTAGAACACCTTAAATAAATAAATAAATAAATAAATAAAGAAAGAAAGAAAGAAAGAAAGAAAGAAAGAAAGAAAGAAAGAAAGAAAGAAAGAAAGAAAGAAAGAAAGAAAGAAGGAAAGAAAGAAAGAAAGAAAGTACCAGTGGTGCCATCGGTGAGAAAACCCCCAAGCTTGTAGGGAAAATAGTTGGCACTCTTGCTGCTACATGACGCCACCGATACATTTTAATCAATTATTCTTTACTTCTTGTAAATGCATAATTACTACGATTCTTTGCTTTATAGCACTACAATATATTAGTTAATACGTCAAATAGATCGTTTTATTAAACAATTATTTGGTTAGTAATAATTATCGACCCTTTATTTTGTGACGCCATCTAGCAGCAAGAGTGAAAACTATTTTCGTTACAAACTTGGGCGTTTTACCACCGATGGCGCCACTGATATGTTCGTTTGTTTATTGACTTTATTGGATTAAAGTGCGTACATTCGGAGTAGTACTTTGCACTACCATGTGCTGCTCTCTTTGTACATTTTTTCTCCTAAACTTTTTACAATAATATTACTTAATCATTATTCTTATTGGTTTACTTTCTAATTGATATACTTCTCAAAACTAATCGCAATAAGGAATAACGAAACAATAAACTTTTTAATTTGTAAGTCGAGGTTGTCAAACTCTTTATTATATTATGTTAATAGAATTTATATAGGAATAGTAACTTGTCTATTTTGTATATATATATATATATATAAATTCTATTAAATTATGCATATATATATATATATATTTTGTATATATATATATATATATATGCATAATTTAAGTTACTATATAATATAATATATATATATAAAATTGGTTTACTTTCTAATTGATATATATATAATTGGTATATATATAATCTTTTGTAAAGTTATGTACTTTTTCTTTTAACCTAGTACTATTCAGTCTTCATGTTGATCTCCTTTTTTTTTATTCTAAATGTACATATATAATACTGTATATGCCTTAAATTTTCTACTAGATTTTACTATTATATATGTTTTTCAAGACTAATTTTAAATAGGAACTTTCTTTGTACTTTTAATCTTTGGTTACTCCTTTTATTTTAGTATACCCTTATCACGCTTCCTCTGTAGTGTTTGGCAGTTTCATGCTTCTTTGAGTATCCAATACTCTTCCTTTTTTGTTTGTTGGTTTTTTTTTTTATAACGTCTTATTGATACTTTTTAGAAAAGTGTTCAATGTTTTGTATACTTTAACCTTATGTCATTTTATTAACTCGATTGCTGACTTCCCCACTTTCTCAATTTCTTGTCATATTGTCCATATTGTCCATATGATGTTTCGTTCCACATTATATAGCCCACATTCAAATAAGACGTGGTCTATATCTTCATATTCCTAGCCGCATGGACAAGTTGAATCTTCTACTATCTCTTTCCTTGGAAGCGATGCTCTTAAATTATAGTGATTACACCTGATCCTTGAGATAGTTCTTATTGTTGGTCTATCTAATTTATCTTTGTATTTTATAAACCTAGGTTTATATCTTGCTCTCTTGTAATTTGGTCCTATTTCTCTCATAAAGAGAGTTCCCTTCTCTCTCCTTGTTTCCATTGCCTTTTCTTTGAAACTATTTCAACATTCTTCTTTTAGATCCGCTAGAAAGTCTTTTACCGCCCAGAGATGGGCAAAACCCTAGGTCGCCTAGGCTTTGAATAAATCTGAAGTTTGCCGATGTGTTTGTCTCGTTTCCTTCTTTGGAAAATGTTCAAAAGAGGAAACGAGACAAACATATCGGCAAACTTCAGATTTATTCGAAGTCTAGGGTTTTGCCCATCACTGTTTACCGCCACTAATATTAAAACCCGCTCACTGAGCCGCTCAGTGAGCGGTGGTCTTTCTAGATGCACCCAAAGTGTAGGAACCTGGTAACTTTTCTTTCATACATACAAATATCTTGTAATTATGATTGTATACTTCCATAAAAAAATATCTTATCGTATTACACGCGAAGTCATTTAAAGAATTCTTAAAAAAAGAGTAACATTTGAATATTCATTGTAACTACACGAACGTTAAACGTGTATACGCATGTAGCGAATATTCACTATTGCTTTATGGTGAATAGAATACGTATCGTAAAGACTGTTGTTACTTGTTACTGCTGTGGCAAAAAAAAAGTTATTTGAAAGTACTTAAAAGATCAACCGAATTTCAACTAAAAGAAGAAAAAAGAAACGATATCGAGATGCAAAATATCAGCTAACATGAGAAATATATAATCTTGTTTGAGAATTCAAAAGCGTTTATGTTGTCGAAGCATTCACGGCTTTCTAGGGGTCAATGAGCTTTTGTGTTGTTACCAGTTGTTACTTGACTTGAGATCTTCACGGACCGTGTAAATTCTTCCGTCGGTACATGCTCAAGTACGTTTTTGCACGTCATAAACGTCGCTTTGTATGATTGTATTTCAAATTGTTCCCCTCTCGATTGACAAAAGGTAATAGGGATCGATTGTTCGTGACAACAACTGATGACAAAAGGCTTTTCTAACTGTGCACGATATGTAGTTGTATGTGCGATATACAAAACTGGATCGTACATTAGTATTCCGTATTTTCATGTTACCTTATCAGGTCATCCAGTGATATCTGTTTGTATATTCCATTATGAATTGAACGTGTAAAGATCTTGGATTTAAAATAATATATTTAAAGTGGTCATGAACACCTGGTCTGCTTTTCAAATAAATATGTTCTAACTATCTGTGAATAAATTTATACGCAGTAGTAATAGTAATAATAGGAACAAAATAATAAAAGCATGTTGTGTCAAAGTTTATAAATTATATTTTGTAGAACTGTGAATTAAGAAATGGCTGTACAGTTGGATCCAAACGATCCTGAGATACGACTAGCACAGTTTCTTTATGTTGGGAAAGAATATCCGGATTATCAACCTGGAAACTGGTTTGTTCACAATTACTTTTTGGCTAGAAATGTTCCGTCTATAGAAGAATTAGCCGAAAATACAGAGAAACAGTTATTACCAGTTCAAATAATCACGAAGGTAAGATTTTAGAATCTATGGAAAACGTTACATGTAAATGATATATATTGGTAATATTTTGCTTTTTAGGCATTTGAAAGTAACATTGTTCCAAATCCAGAAACGTTAGTATTTGCTCTTGCTGTTTGCTGTAGGCAAATGAAAAGCGAAGGTTTACGACATGCAGCATACGCAGCTGTAGATAAAATCTGTTCATCGCCGCAACATTTTATTTTGTTCATAAAATTTGCTTCCCAAATAAGTAAACAAAAGGAACTCGATGCAGCTGGTAGTACGAAACATGGATGGGGCCAAGGCTTAAGAAAAGCTGTAAATAATTGGTATTTATCGAAAACTCCAATGGAATTAGCAAAATGTGTGACAAGGTACAAAGGCAGATATGGATGGAAACATAAAGATATTATAAAATTGTCGCATCCTGTACCCAATAATCCTGGTACGTATTTTATCGCGATGTAATCGTCAAGTAGATCGTCGCGTTTAACCATTAATGAATTTTTTATATATTTTTAATTAGCGATAGAAGTGGTCCTCAAGTATGTAGTACGTGGTGTGGATGAGATAAAAAAAACTTACAGAGAAGATTCCAGATTTACAGAAATAGTAGAATACATTGAACACGTCGAAGATTTTAAACACTGTAGAGACGAAATTCAAGCGGCAGGTCTTTTGGAAATATATAAATTAACGTTAGATCATGTACCTGGACATTTGTTAAAGTCTAAAGAGGTAAAACTACAGAATGAAAATAAGAATTCTTTGATATTCTTGTATCCGATGTATCTCGTATATATTGTAATTTTTATCCGTAGGTCTGGAACGCATTGATACCGTCGATGAATTTAGTTACACTTTTAAACAATTTGCAAAGAATTCATAATCTCCAGTTATTGAAACCGAATGCTTTAACAGTTTCTAAAATAGTAGATCAAATCACTAACGAAGAATACATTACTAGAGATAAGGTTCACCCAGCTTTAGTTTTAATAACGATAAGGGATTACGAAAACTCTGGAAAGTAAGTAGTCGTTAATCGAGTAATAAGTAGTCGTTAATGTTGCTTAATTCAAATTCTTCTGAAGGCCATTGTCATACGAAAAACGAAAAATCAAAGAACAAATCGATAAACCTTCGCCAACTCCAACTAAACCGAATTCTAAAATCATTGATGCTCTTTATAAAATGTTAAATCTTTCGTTTCATGTGAGTATAAATATTTTTTTACATTACTTCCGTTCGATCGTTATATTACTACATATATTTTTACAGCACATTCAACCGACTGGGTTACGGTACATGGTAACAATCAATATGAATAAAGTGATGTTAGAAAGACATACTTGGCGCAGTAGTAATGTGAACGGTGCGGAAGCAGGATGCATGATCGCAGTTGCACTTCTTCGCAGTGAGAAGAATGTCACCGTTGCGACGTTTAAAAACGTTGGAATTCATACCGTCAACATTGATAAGACAGCTTCTTTTGGCCAGGCTATGAGACGATTACAGCAGATGCCTGTTGGAAATGTCAATTTGGGTAAACCAATGTCGTGGGCTGCTTATCAGAATAATAAATACGACGTATTTATTAACGTTGTAGATCAAATATTAGAAAAAGCTGATAGTTCCGAAGAAGCCCTTCAAGCATACAGGACAAAACTGAAACTTCCAAATACAAAGTGAGTCCCTTCTAAAGTACCCTTTCAACGAACGATAATTGACATATTTCATTTGTTCGTTTATTTTCAGATTAATAAACTGTGCTGTATGTTTTTCTTCAACCTATCGCAAAGAAAAACGTGACAATGGTATTTTAACTATTAATGGTTTCGACGCTAGTGTTCCCATAGTTATACAGGCGTTTGCAAAGTCTCTGTTTTAATCATCGCACGCATACAAATTCTTTCTTTGGTAAGCAACACTAGCTAATCAGTTATGATGCTTTTAGAATGACAGTAACTTAATTATTAAATCATTTTTATAACATCGTCAATTAAGAAACACTTCAAAACACTTAGATTATCGCAATCAGACTTTTAAAGAATACCTTAGTATTTTCGTAAGAATGTTGTTCGTCTGATACATATATAGTAGTCAGAGCATGCAATAGTTATACAAAGTACTACAGAGTACTTTCAAATTAGGATTAACATCCCATCCGATACAAACTTTTCGTGCATTTAGAATTATTATACATCCATTGAAATTCCATTATTAAAACAAAGGGGATTATCGTTAAACGGTAGATGCGAGTATTCGAATAATTGAACAAAATTTGTTTAAACAGTGCCGAAAAAATTGTGTAGCTTAAAATACTTGATTTCGTATTATTGTTAATTGACATTACACGCTCAGTTTTAGTACAAAGTCATACTCGTAAGAAATTATTTACGTTCTCTTTGTTCATATTTAAGTTTGGTACAACGAGGAAAAGAATTTCTCGGCACTTAACAACTAGCTTCATTACTAACTCTTAACATTATAATTACGTCATATAAATACTAACACGTCAACATTATAGGATACTATTTACTGCATGCTTTAACATTTAGGATGAGCTGTGTAACATTCGATAGTAATTTTATTTCTGTTTTGAAGGGTGGTCCAATGAATTTTTTGAATATTTATTTAAACGAATGCCGCGCTAATCCAAACAAATCAATAATCATGACGTAAATGAATGTGATACATCTGTGATCGATCATCGTTTGATTAGATAAATGAAAATATTTAAAATAATATGGATCACTTTGTATTATTTGGAAACAAATGCACGTTTACTAATTAATCGCTTTTCATTTTATAAAGTCAGTTGCGCAGCTAAACGAAAAATTAGGATAAGACTGTATATTAGATACAAGTAAGTGTCTAAAGTAACCTAAGGTGCATTTTTTTAACTAATGGTAAAAGATACTTCTACTTTAACATTATTGCCTGCTTATTTCCACTGGTTGGCGGTAAAGCTTTCTGTAATATTTTTAATAAGATATATAGATTTAATATGATTTCGTAGACAATACATTTCTGGGACTGGTGCGCTTCTGGTGATTCGAATAAGAATTTAAAAAAAAATAAATAAATAAAACGTTGAAAAATTTCCCACTGTGATATGCATTTAGCCCCAAAGAGTATAGACTTACATTAGTATAATTTTACTGTTATATTTCATATTTGCCATATCCAAAGTAAATGCGACAAATACTAAATAAACTACTGATATAATACTGTGATACAAAGTACATTATTATTGTTCAAACTAGGTGAAATGATAAGTAAACGTGGCCAGAGGCGCACCATGTTTCTGCTTCATTTGTTGATTAATATCTATATTTACTAACGCAACGATTTTTTTCGTTAAAAAAGAAAAAAAAAGCAAAACAAATACGACAGTATCCAGAGGTACCTCTAATTCTTTCTCGATCCTTGAATTACCGCCATTAAAAACCTTTTGGTTTCCAAAGTGAGAAGCAAAGTTCTTCTTAAGATACGTCGCTAAAAAGTAACAGCGTGGATGAATTCTCAGGTCTGACAAACGTTTAAATTAAGTGCTTAATATTCACGTGTTCTTTGTAGCCTGCTCGGTAATCCATGGATCGATATCTATCGTACAGTACACACACACACACACACATACACACATACACGCAAGTATAAAAATACAACAGCATTTTCATTTTACGAACGAAGAGGAAAGAACACAAATTACGTGTAGTACGGAAAATATTAAGCGTTACGTATTGGCGCGTTACTAAAAATATATATACTTATAATCAATGGAAGCGAATCTCTTAGAACATACTATAATAGTATAAAATTTAGAACGTACCTTCTTAGGAAGGAAATATTATATACCCTTATTTGTTTTATTTTGTAATCATTAACTTTATTTGCGCGACACGTTGTACGGAATTCGACGAAAGTCATCGAAACTAATAGTATTTTTTTAGAGGAACATTTCCTAAATAAGATTCTCGAAACGTTAATGCGCTTATGATTATTTATACAATTAAAAACGAACTCGAATCTGCGTCATTTGCCGAAAACGATGACATCTAAAAGATTTCTTTCGAAGAATGTTCTAAGAATCGCGCATAGATTTACTATTTTACTCATTAAGAGTAAAAGAACGTATGTTACATTTATATTTGTAGCTTATTGTATTCGTTAATAACACATGTAGTAGCTGAATATATAAGGTGTCCCATTTCCTACGATCGTCCTGGATATCTGTGCTTTCGAAGATTTCGAGGAAATGTCGATGGAAAAAATTTATTCGTTTCGTTGCACGTTTTAAGCTTTTAGGATCAACAATGGGACACCTTGTACTCACTCTTACCTAATGATCGAAGAGAAACACGGTATTCGCGTTTGTTCTACTTACATTTTATCCATTTGAAAAAAAGTAAGATTAAATTAAATATCGACACTGTCATTTATCAACTGCCATTTTTTCTGCGTTAAATTCGATTAGTTTTCATCGACTTACCAACGGTACTAAATCTGTGAAACTTTTATCAAACGATATATACTGTATTCTAATAACCACGCGATGTTTCGAGTTCAAAGTTTTTCTATTTCGCAAAATTGTTCAAGATACGAATCTTTTATAGATATTTTATAGATATCAGTTAACGTTTCTTTTCGATCGTGTAGCCTAAATCAAGCATAAATCATCGTTTATTACGGACTTGGACTAATTTTATTTAAAATGAAAATGAAAAACATGTATTTGAAATAATATTTTAGTTCGTCGTTTACAGTAGGAATTAAGTATATTTATTATATTTCGTCAAATTTCAAAACAACTATTTTCAAGAATATTTTGTTATTTAAATTTACGTTACACATCAAAATGAAGTAACCGTGAAATGAGATACGTAATTTAATGTAGTAGTTTACGTAATATTATTTCAAAAGTGTCCAGGTCTGGTCTATTATAAGAATACGTCCGATATGTTAAAAAAGAAAAATAGAAAAAAAAATATGGGAAAAATTATGAAAACCCGAGAACTGTAAAGACCGCCTGAGGTAAAATCTGTACCTCTAATGCTTCTGTTTCGAAGTCTCCTGATTTCATTGGACTGTTAAGTCTAATGAAATGAGAAGAAACAGAGAAATGTGTTCATATTAGTTAAACAAATGAAAAGAAACCTATGAGGAAGACCATTTACCGTAAAGAAAAACAAAGAATACAAATTGCCGCGTTACATTGACATAATGCAAACCTCGTTAGAAATGATACTTTGGTTTCCAGAATCGAGACGTTTGATTTCGATCAGAAAGTATAAATCGTCTGTCTTGTGAATGTACAGTTGAGCGAACAAAGTTTCACGCAGAAATGGGCAAAATTTTATTTGTTTTCTCGAATAACGGATGACGAATGAAATGAATTTATTCGCAAGGTTTATTCGATCGGACGGACTGTTAATCTTTTATTCGTTATTCGAAATTTGTATCCAAATAAGAATTTTACCCGTCTCTGGTTTCACGTATGATAATTTATATTGATTATCAAAGTCTCAGAGTGCACACGAGTACGACAACAGCATGTTCCTTAGGATTAATGAAATAGAGAAAAGAAAAGAAAACTGGAAAAGATTATTGTAATCGCGTATTTAGTGCATCTTTCGTTCGACGATTCGCGCAGGGAATGCTCAATGTTCGTCGTTTATAAATGTCTCGAAGCAATGCCAAACAAATATATATATATTAAATTTTAACGTACAAAACTTAACGAAATACCTTGTACTTGATCGCAATATCAGATTCGTGACGAAGTTGCACTAATTATTGCGAGAAAAGAATTGAAATTCTATCTCACAATTCCATATAGAACGCCTTACGTTTTCGGCCCTACTTTTTAATAAAGCGACGAAGAACTTTAAACGAAAGTACTTTAGATCTGCGAAGTAGACAGAGTCGCTCTTAACGAAGACGGGGCTCGGAGCGAAAACTTGTTACGGGACCTCCTAGAACCACTAGATCGAAAAAAAAAACAATTTTACTTTTATTTATTCATTCGTTCCGGTAACAATTGTCGTGTTCCAAAAAAAAAAAAAAAAAAGAAAACATGTATGTACAGAATGGTACCCCGAGAAGGATATACGCAGTTTTTTTGTTCTGTATAAATTGCGAATAGTATTAACATTATTAATTCCGTTTCGGAAGACATTACTTTGGTAGATGATAAACATTTAAAAGAAGTGATGCTCCATACAAAAATTTTACAGCAAAAAATTTCCACTGTAGAAAATGGTTGTTAATGGGATCCCACATTATTTTTGTACCGCGAGCGAAAATATATTTAGTGACTGGGTCGCTTCGAGCAAACAAAAAAGTATGAGGAAGTTACACAAAAAAAAAAAGAAACGAGTATGTTATATTACTATTATTGCGTCTGTTAATATTATATTTCGATAAAATAGACACAATAGACAATTAATGGTATAGAGAATAATTAAATCTATAAATTTTCAACTGTTTTTGTTATACGATCAAACTGTATCTTCGAATAAAATTTGTTTCAAACCCATCTTGGAAACAGATTTTTCTTGTCTTTTGTGTTTCGATTGAGTATCGTATCTCTTTGGTATGGTTTATTGAAAAAACGTTTATTTCGGTGATACTGATACATGTGACATTCACTCATACAGAACAGCTATACTGTACATAGTACCGTGTAGTTTCTCTACAGGCAGTAAATAGACGCAAATTATGCTCCATTTGCACCAACAATCACTCTAAATCACACGTACGCTGAAAATCTGTAACGTAAGTTACGCAACTGGTTATTCGATTATGTATGTAATAGAACATATAAAACAATTAAGTAAAAATAAATTAACGCGCGGAGTCTTATCTAGAAATTAGAGAAGCTACTCCGAAGAGCACGATTCTTTCCCTTAAGTGTACTTCTTGTTTCTTTTCATTTATGAAGAGGATCAAAATGACCGTTATGTTACGTGACAAAATACATTACATAGCAATACAAAGAATGATCATCACCGCCACGTATAGTTCCGATGCAAATTAATGAATAACGAACGCTCGTCGATCAGTCTTTTGTATACTCGACGTATCAACGACGTGGTTAATCTCTGCAGCACTTGCACGAGAGACTGTGAAATTCAGTCTAAATTAGGACAAATAATATATGCACTGATCAGTTATAGTTAAAGTTCATCCTTTAAATCGTCGTCGTCTCCGCCGGTCGGTGGAACACCACCGCCTGCACCCTGGTACAATTTGGCAATTATAGGCTGAACAATATCGGTAAGTTCTTTCTTTTGCTTCTTGTATTCTTCTGGATCGGTATCTGGATTTTCTTCGAGCCATTTAATCTTCTCTTCGATAACTTCCTCCATCTTGGCTTTATCGGAATCGCTGACCTTTGAGCCGAGTTTCTCCTTGTCGTCTAGTTGATTTTTCAGAGAGTAAGCATACGATTCAAGTTCGTTACGCGCTTCTACGCGTTCCTTCAGTTTCTTGTCGTCATCTGCGAATTTCTCAGCATCCTTGATCATCCTGTCGATATCTTCGCGAGTAAGTCTATTTTGATCGTTGGTAATGACGATCTTCTCTCGGTTGCCGGTTCCTTTGTCTTCGGCGGATACTTGAAGAATACCGTTAGCATCGATTTCGAATGTGACCTCGATCTGTGGTATTCCTCGAGGTGCCGGTGGGATTCCGGTAAGATCGAATTTGCCAAGAAGATGGTTGTCTTTTGTCATTGGACGTTCACCCTCGTATACTTGAATGGTAACTGTGTGTTGGTTGTCCGACGCGGTAGAAAAGATCTGTGATTTTTTAGTCGGAACTACGGTATTTCTGCAAGTAAAAGGGAAATACATTACGCATTTGTATCTACGAATAATTTTAACGAGGTCGATAAGAGAGAAGAATATGTTTTTACCTGGGAATAAGTTTGGTCATTACACCTCCTACAGTCTCGATACCCATGGTAAGCGGGTTGATGTCCAGAAGCACGATAGCATCTGTATCTTGTTCTCCGGAAAGTACACCAGCTTGAACAGCGGCACCATACGCGACGGCTTCGTCAGGATTAATACCTCGAGATGGTTCTTTGCCACCGAAAAATTCCTTGACTAATTGTTGAACTTTTGGGATTCTAGTAGATCCTCCGACGAGTACAATTTCGTCAACGTCTTTCTTGTTCATGTCGGAATCTTCTAAAACTTTCTGTACAGGTTTCAAGGTGCTACGGAAAAGATCCATGTTCAACTCTTCGAATTTCGCACGCGTCAAAGTTTCCGAGAAGTCTTCACCTTCGAAGAACGATTCGATTTCAATCCTCACCTACGTAAAAGAAAGAAGGTATTAATTAGTATACATTGTTCTTTTCCAAACAAAGCATTATTACTAAAAAGCTTCTACATACTTGATGGCTAACGCTAAGTGCCCGCTTAGCTTTCTCAACTTCACGACGCAACTTCTGTAAAGCTCTGCTATCCTTGCGTATGTCCTTGCCCTTCTTCTTCTTGTACAGTTTGATGAAATGGTCCATTACTCGTTGATCAAAGTCTTCGCCACCCAAGTGAGTGTCGCCGTTAGTTGCCACGACTTCGAATACACCATTATCGATGGTAAGTAAGCTGACATCGAAAGTACCGCCACCCAAATCAAAGACTAAAACGTTCTTCTCTCCATCTTTTTTGTCTAAGCCGTAAGCAATTGCTGCAGCTGTAGGTTCGTTAATGATTCTCATGACGACGAGTCCAGAAATAGTGCCTGCATCTTTGGTAGCCTAAATGAATGTAAGCAATCGATTGGTATATGGTTTTGAAATTAAATCTAAATTGTTCTGTAGAAGCATGTATTGTACGCTTACTTGTCTTTGCGCGTCGTTAAAGTAAGCTGGTACAGTGACGACCGCGTGAGTAACTTTTTTACCCAAATATGCCTCGGCAGTTTCCTTCATTTTACCGAGAACCATAGCAGAGATCTCTTCGGGTGCAAATATTTTCTCTTCGCCATTGACCACCACTCGTATATGCGGTTTGTTATTCTTTTCAATTACTTTAAACGGGAAGAACTTGATGTCGTTCTGCACCGTGGTATCCGACCACTCTCTACCGATTAATCGTTTAGCATCAAAGACTGTGTTTTCTGGATTTGTAGTCAACTGATTTTTCGCTGCATCTCCGATTAAACGTTCACCATCGGCGGTAAATGCCACGTACGAAGGTGTTATTCTGTTTCCTTGATCGTTAGCTATGATTTCAGCTCTTCCATTTTTGTAAACTCCAACACTGAAATAATTATATATCGTGAAAATATTTCTTCGTCGAATACACGCTTATATCTTTATCAAAAGCGACTTTGAAATGAACAGTTTCTTTATATTACCAAGAATACGTTGTACCCAAGTCGATTCCAATGACAGTTCCAATATCTTCCTTCTGCTTTTCTTCCTTTGCGGAAGCAAGGGCTATCAAGCCCAGTACAAATAGAGCTCTAGCTCCCTTCATTTTTCTTAATATAAAAACAACCCTAAAAAAATAGATAGCGGTCAATAAAATTGTTTAAAACCCCTGGGAATTGTCTTTAAGATATCTAATACTTTTAATCGGTAAGATTTCGTAAAACACGTTCACGTACTTTCTTATATATATTGTAAACAAAAGGAAACTTATCCATCAAAAATTTTAGCGGCGACATATACAGTAAGAAAATCTTTTGAAAATTTGGATGAAAATTTTAAGCGAAATGAAACGATCGTTTCAAAAAAAGGAAACATAGTTAATAAATATAATTAATCTAATGTATAAAGATTGTTTAATCGTACAATATTTAATTTCGGTGAACGTGTACTCCGATGCATCTTGCATCATACGAAATCATGAGAATTTGAAATATTATCGTAAAACAATGCAAACGACAGAACAATCACGTCCAATACCTTTCGCGAAACTGAAAAAGCAACGAATTAAATTTCGAACGAATGTACTTCGAGTGAATTATAATTTTTGAGTGAGACGTGGCAGATGAAGAATCATCGACGCTCAATAAAGCCTCGAGTGTGATTTTTCGTAATTCTTTCATATTACGAAAACGACAAAGTTTTACTGCGTGAGGAATACTTACCAGATCACAAATTATACGTGCACTCCTTTTTTAACAAAGTAAAAATGTGTAATCACTTTGAGCAAATTTGAACGAACAACAGGAACAAGCAGGAATGACTGACTACAAACCGATCATGGTACCGGGATATTAACGAAAAGATTTCGTCGTGGCCTGCGGTGATTGGTCTCGTACTATCCGTACCAACGGAAAGATAAACGCGGATTGGCCCATCCACATACAGTTGGCTGCTATTGATAGGCCCACGTTGCAACGGTATCGTACTTCTGGAAATTTCGACTACATCTACCATTGGAGGAATTTATTCTAGATTTTAGACTAGAAGAGCCACGCAGCCACGTTGCACGTGAAAATATTTTCAGACAATTGTCATTATCAAATGTGAAAAAAAAAGTATATGTACACCCACAAAAAGATATTGTCGAATAAGCTTTATCATTCCGTTATAGATATAAACCTTGCATTTTTCTCAGTCTTCTTAAAAAATGTCCATATGTATATATACGTACGGTATTTACCGTTATCAACACAGCTTTATTAATTGTTTGCTGACAAAATTACACGATTTAGTTGCTTTATTAACAATTTATTCGAAAAATATCCATTAAAACTCTATGAACATGTCAAACATACAAATATCTTTAATATTTGCTTTTCGGTTGTAACATATCTAAAATTAATGGTGTAAAATATGTTATAATACAATCGGCTCCCGCTCTTCTCATAGATAGAAGAACTTCGTTTAACACATTTTCTAAATTGATAGCACCATTTTTAGCGCCATGATAAAGCATAGCGTATTCTCCTGAAACCTGATACACAAACATCGGATATTCCGGATGCGCATCTTTCGTGTGCCGAACAACATCCAAGTAAGGTAGACCTGGTTTCACCATAAGCATATCGGCTCCTTCAGAAACATCTCTAGCCTTCGATCGATAAATATTCGCACATATAATTTAATACAGTAAAATAACGGTATATAGAAAGTCGAATATACAGTAGTACTAACAGCAGCTCTAGCAGCTAATCCGTTACTTCCAGGAGGCAATTGATAACATTTTCTATCTCCAAACTTGGGTGCCGACTGTGATGCATCTCTAAAAGGTCCATAAAATCCTGATGCAAATTTCACGGCATAAGATAAAACTGCTACTTTGTTCGCTAATCCAGCCGCTGATAATTTTTGTTTTATCGCACCTATTCTTCCGTCCATCATGTCGGATGGGGCTACAATTTGCGCTCCTATGCAAAATACAAATGAAACATGTTTCGATACACAGTATTTCGATTAATGTTGGTAAAGATATTTCTAGGGAACGACAATTTCACCAGCTTTCGCGTAAGCAAGAGCAACTTCTGCGATTCGTAAAATACTAGCTTTGTTATTTATGCTCCCGTCATCGTTTAAAATTCCACAATGCCCGTGAACAGTATACGGACATAAACAAACATCGCATGCTATTAACAAACTTGGAAACCACTGCCTTATCAAAGGTACAGCTTGAATAATAGGATTCTCAGCACTGTCTGCATTACTTCCGATGTGATCCTATGGAAAATATAAAAGAATTTCAAAAAGAATTTCTCTTAAAATTTCATTTACATACAATTTACCTTTTTCATGTGTTTCGATACTCCGAATAATAATATAGATTGTAGGCCTTTGGAAACCAATGGCTCCAACATTTTATGTAATTGATTAATGCCATGTCGATAGACACCTGGCATACTAGCGATTGGATCTTTAGCATCTTGTTCGTCTCTGAAAAAATATAGTATCTATATTGACTAAACAGAAACGAATGTGTTAAATGTTACAAACTACAATTTGCATGCATTTAATATTTTTCGATATGTTCATTTAAATTCTTATGTAACACATAAAATATTACTTTCAGAAAAGATCAAATTATCTTTTCGCTTACTTAATTTGTTACATTTAGATAAGACTGAATAAATCACATAGTTAAACACATATGAACATAACGCGTATGTATAAATATACACATGCGTGTATATATGATTATAATCGAAAGCGGTAGGTTATGAATCGTACTTACGAAATAAATATCGGATACATAAGATTGTTAACGGTAATTTCTACATTTGGTGATTGCCATTGACGTAAAATAGGATGAAAAATCCCGCTGTGAAGAGTATGTTTGGCTGTGACCTCTCCCATTTTTTCTAAATAATTTTAATTTCTCTTTATATCTGTATCACGAATCACGACTTTCTGTGGTACAAACCTACAAACGTTTTGTTTTGTAACTTGTGGTGCGCCCTTTCACTACGTATACTGTATCACCTGTACATTAAAACATGTGCAATGTCAATACATTTTTAATCGCTCTTTTTCCGTAAATAAATAATAAATAATTTTAATTATTTGCGATAAGTTTCTCTAGTTGAAAGAACCGAATCCGCAAACTATAAATTTGCTTCTATTCTATGAATTTATCACCTGTTTTTAAATTGTTTATATTTCTGGATAAATAAGAGTCGCTGTACGATAGATAATTCGTTTATTATTGATATATTATCGCATATATACACACATATATATCTTATTCGAAATCACGATTAACACTTGCAATTGTAGAGTTGATTATCATCGTGATAAGGTAAAAATATTTGCATAGTTTATCAACAAATTTTGAAGCGTAGAGAAACTATTCTCGTTCTAATGTTTATCTTTTTAAATTTATATAGATTAATCCCGTTACCAATTTATTTCCATAGTAATTACAAATAAAGGTTATTTATATATAACGGGAATTATTTCACAATTTCGCGCTACTGTATGAAATATGAATGTAGCTATAGCTACAATACTATACAGGGTGTCCCAAAAGTCGGGGAGGAGCCGGAAATGGGGGGTAGCTGAGACGATTTTGAACAACAATTTCCTTTGCAAAAATGTCGGATGGGGCTTCGTTAAGGAGATATTAAGAGAAAACCCCGACCAATCAGAGCGCGCGTAGACCGTTGGAGCGGCCGCGGTAGCGAAGGCTACGCGCTGGGCGGCAGCGTCAATATCCTTCGATGCACGTCGAGTCATTTGTTCGCGTACAAGCGCGGCCGCCAGCGCGTAGCCTTCGCTACCGCGGCCGCTCCAACGGTCTACGCGCGCTCTGATTGGTCGGGGTTTTCTCTTAATATCTCCTTAACGAAGCCCCATCCGACATTTTTGCAAAGGAAATTGTTGTACAGAATCGTCTCAGCTACTCCCCATTTCCGGCTCCTCCCCGACTTTTGGGACACTTTGTATATAAACACGATTTCCAATACGTCGTTGAAACAGTCATAAAGACAAAGCAAAGAACTGCAGAGGGCTTATAGCCTTATAATAAAAAATGTTACAAGAAAAAAGTTGTAACCAAGATCGACAAGAAAGTGAAATGTTAATACTTTCGAATATTTATAACTTTTATGAATTTTCATATGTAAAGGAAGGTATAATGCAGTGTTATTATAATGTCTTTCCTAATGTTAGTGATGGTTTAATAAGGCTTAGAAACATTTATAAAGAAGATCAAAAATCTGAATTTCATTTGACTTCTAACTATTTTATAAAATATCTACCACCTGTTAGGATGTATCTACGATTACCTGATGATTACCCTTCTAGAAATCCACCAAATTTTTATATTATATCTTCGTGGCTTTCTCCTTGGCAAATATCTTTTATTTGTCAAAAATTAGACGAGATATGGCTACACAACAGGGGACAAGAAATATTATTTTTATGGTTTGAATTTTTAAAACATGATCTTCTTAATTTTCTTCGCATCAAAGATGATTTAGATGTTTCATATTTGTCCATGATATATAAAAATCTGTCAAGTTGTTTTGAATTGAATTTAATATTCAAAAATGATATCCGAGCTGTACACAGTATATTATTTTCCGATCCGGTACAATTTTTAATAAATTATCACAAACAGCGATGTACGCTTAAATTTGAAAAAAATTACAGCATGTGTACTATCTGTTTTGAAGAATTCAGAGGAAAAGAATGCATCAAACTTGAAACTTGTAGTCATATTTACTGCAAAAACTGTATGCAGAAATATATTACCATAACAATTAATGAGGGTACCATAGGCGATATAACATGTCCTAGTTCTAATTGTAATTTTTCGATAGCATTTAACGACATCAAAGATCTGTGTCCAGATCTATTCTCAAAGTACGAAAGCTTATTATTGCAAATAACATTAAAATCTATGAATGATGTTATTTTTTGCCCTCGAATTTCATGTCAATGTCCTCTCGTATTGAATACTGACGATACATTGGCAATTTGTAGCAAATGCGATTATGCCTTTTGCATTTATTGTTACAAGGTATGTATTTTATATTTCGACAAACAGGCTAAAGCCAATCGTTTTCAGTAAATTGTGTATTAGGTATATCATGGAGTTGAACCATGTTTTACAATATCAAGGGGAATAAAAAAGCTAATAGAAGATTATAAAAATGCTAATAACGACCAAAAACAATTACTGAGAAAAAAATACGGGAGACAACAAATACAAAGAGTTGTAGAAAACCACTTAGCAAAAGAATATTTAAAGGTATGTTTTCAGTTGCAAATATATACTAAATGTACAATTTATTTGATGTTAAGTTACATAACGCAATGGTTTGATTTATAGAAAAATGCTAAAACTTGTCCAAATTGTCAAACTATGATTGTAAAAATTGATGGATGTAATAAAATGAGATGTATTCATTGCAAAGCTGACTTTTGCTGGCTGTGTGGAACGCACATCACTTCGAAGAATCCATATGAGCACTTTTTATCTCTAAATAACTCATGTTACAGACGTTTATTTGAAATAAGCGAGGAAAATAATTTCCAATTGTAAAGATACAATATACATTTTTATAGATGTAAAGATAATTACAAACCAGAAAAGTTAATTTGATTTTTTTGTATTGTCAAACGAGCGTAAGTATTACAGGAACCAAACAAAAAACTAATTTCTTTGTAACCGATATAATTTTAATATAACAATTTATTTATTCCACTTATATACAATATGTGTATATAAAATAAAATAGTTCATATATCAATAAATAGTAAATCGCTATTCATGGTACTAGAGACATACATATCAAAGTATGGTTCAAGCATCCCTTGGTACGTGAACTTCAACAGTAGCTTCTGTTACTAATTGTTCCGCGACAATAGACACTGTTGACCCTGGTCTTTGATGATTTACTATGCTGTCTATAAGTTACCATAAATACTGTGAAATATCTAAGAAACTTATTAAACAATATTTTGAGTTTTACCTGCACATTCTTTGTCGCATTCCAATAATCTTTGTCTCTTATAAAATCGTGCCATGTTAAGTTCTATAAGTTTAGGACCAAAAATCCAATATCCCAGGCTTCCTCCCAATACGATAGCGATATTAATATATACATTATATGTCATAACAGCCAACATTAAAATATACCCAAGAACCGTATGTATAAACCAATGAAACACTTGAAAACTCCAAGTGGAGCAACGTATACTAAGAACGAACATATAATGTCAACTTAAAGTAAATAACCTTATTTTACATACTTAATTTACAAAGCAATGGAATATCACATACCAACGTAAAGAAGACTGCCTTTTAACAGATCGCGAGGATATTTTTAATAACAAGGAAGAGTTTTCAGATGTTCTCACTGTTTGATTTTGTATGAGGACCATAGTAGTTTGTTGTATTTTTATATGCAAGATCTTCATACCCTCGTACAGTATAGCAAGCGCAGTTAAACCCAAACAGGTGCAAACTAGGCTTGTTGTCGTGACAACATTATACCCTGGTAAAAGGAAACTACCTAAATTGTTTCCAAACCAAAACCATATATGCATCTGAAAGTAGTTGTGCTGGATAAATTAATTACTGTAACAATGGTAAAAACATCTGTTACAGGTTGCACGTACCTTAACCGATGTAAACCTTCCGCAACATAAATTACAATTAAAAAGAATTATTAAAACTGATAAGAAAATGTATGTATAATTATCTTCTACATTCTGCACTCCACCTAGCTTTACCCAGTTATTCACTAATGACTCCACTGTACATTATTTACAGTTCATTGACATATCACTTAGATTACATTTCCAACTCCATAAATGTCTGATTTGCTACGAAGTTAATTTATTTGTTATATTTTCTCATTATGCTGATTGCTTTTTACTCATAGCAAATGAGTCAGAGAAAATCCGATATCCATGTTTTCGTAAACATAGATAAAATACGAGACGAGATCTCGAGAACGTTTAACATGATATCAAACATTCGTTTAAGTATAATATGGTACTATCGCACTTTTTGAACGTGATCGAACGTGCGGCATAAGCAAAGTTGAAAGAAAAAAATTTCTCAATAGCGATTGTATTTTATTGCTAGTTCGCGTTGTTTGAGGTTGCTAAGAAGCAAGCAAGCAAGTCACGTGATGTTAGCGTAATATGCAAATCGGTTTTAAATTCTTACGACTTGGACGGATTAATAAGCTTTTATCGGAATTGAAAGAAAAATAAACCGTAGAACTGTTTGTGTTATTTCGACCGAAGCATAATAATAATAATAATAATAATAGTAATAATAATAATAATAAGTTATAAAGTATTTGGGACTGAAATAGTGCATTGGAAAACGCATCGATCGTTTATTGGTCGATGAAACGAACAACCGTGCTCTTACGAAATCTCCGATACGGTAAGTTAGCGTTTCTCAAAATTCACTTTAATTTGGACTTCCTCGATAAAAAGAAAAAACAATTGTTTACGAATGTAACAAACTTAGGAACGGACCTATTTGTATTTCATTAAGAAAAATATACCGAAGAAGGAAAACTTTATTCGATATATGGACACATGAATAAATATTAGATGCATATATACAACAATAAAATAATACAATTCATACACATACATGCATAAACATATGTATAAGGAGGCGTGTAGTACAGACAGTACCGCGTAACTCGAGATCGCGTAATACGATGCTCGTTATAATTTAACGAAAGGTTCGATCGCTTTGATGTTTATTCGACGCTTCGTAAATGAATTAACATCTATTGAATTAACATCTAATAAAAGTGGCTGATCTCTGGTTGAAAATGATTAAATAAAAGTTGAAAAGTATAAGAGCAATTCGCGAGAAAGAGCCGGAAGGTGGCGGATAGAATGAAGTACGACAGCGCTACCTACATCGTCGGGACGAGCAAGCGTGGCTAATCAAAGCACCAAAAGGTAAGCCGTAAGGGCTGTTTATTTTTGGGTTTTCGTTCGTCCTGCGAGGCTTTTTCTCGAGTAATGTGCTTCCTGGCCGTGTCGGACTGTACGCCGTGCTTGAAAATCAGTTGACGAAGCAGCAATGACCACGGAAACGTAGGTGAATTCGCCGGACAGGCCGTAACGTCGAGCATCTTGCCTAGTAAAGTGAAAACTCCATTTGCTCTTCCCCCTTGCT
Source organism: Hylaeus anthracinus (assembly GCF_026225885.1). Lineage (NCBI taxonomy): Eukaryota > Metazoa > Arthropoda > Insecta > Hymenoptera > Colletidae > Hylaeus > Hylaeus anthracinus. The sequence continues at coordinate 15,372,129 of NW_026534349.1, forward strand.
CTCTGAACAACCCCCCCCCCCCACCCCACCCCCGTCCCCCGTCTCCGTCATCGTCCTCGTTCTCTGGTTGGCGCCTTTCTAACCAATTGCCAGGCGTGCACCGAGTCCACCGACGTGTATATACGTGTGTGAAATAATACTGAACACCCAGCTATCGAGAGAACTTTTTTCGCGCACGCATCTTCACGCATCATTTTACACGCGCGCCTTGCGCCCTGCGTCCTTTTAACGCGGCGAGGCGACCGTCTTTAACAAAGGGATATCCTTTCTACCGTTGTTTATTCGTCCACAGGAAAATGAGCAGTTCCGAGGAGGTATCCTGGATTTCGTGGTTTTGCAACCTCAGGGGCAATGAGTTTTTTTGCGAGGTAAGCACGCATTTAGATATCTCGTGTTATCGTTTCTGATACATCCTGCACCCACGAAACCTAATCTGTTCTTTCGAGGTTAACCCCGTTGGTGTTCGCACCTGGACCTGCTATGATTGTTGTTCTTTCTTTTATTTTTGATACGCGCGGAGTAGCAAACTTCAGAGTAATCTTTGAAACGTACGGTTGATATTGTCGCAATAATATAAATTGAGTTCGATTTGGATAGAAAAGTATACCGTAGGTGCAGAGAAATAACATAATTTTCTATGTTCGATTGCCGAAAGCGGTATCCGTAATCGCATTATAGAATTTCATATAATACTTTGTTTTTACGAAACACAGCGTAGTTTCTATCTTCTAAGGCGGTATGATCTCGTAAAGAATGTTATGTATTTCTTGTGTTATTTATGGAGGTTAACGTAAAATTTTTGCAGGTCGACGAGGATTATATCCAAGATAAGTTTAATTTGACTGGACTAAACGAGCAAGTACCGCATTATAGACAAGCATTAGATATGATTCTCGATCTAGAACCTGGTAATTAATTATTAGTACATAGTCGATAAACAACAAAATTGCTTTTAAGACTCTTATTACGTCGTAGATGATGAATTGGATGGTCACCCGAATCAGTCGGAATTAGTTGAACAAGCGGCAGAATTGCTTTACGGGTTGATCCATGCTCGTTATATTCTCACCAATCGTGGCATTGCTCAAATGATCGAAAAATATCAAGCCGGTGACTTTGGTTATTGTCCACGTGTTTATTGTGAAGCCCAGCCCATGTTGCCGTTAGGTCTTAGCGATGTTCCCGGGGAATCTATGGTCAAAAGTTATTGCCCTAAATGTATGGATGTTTACACGCCAAAAAGCACGCGACATCATCACACTGACGGAGCATATTTTGGAACAGGATTTCCACATATGCTTTTCATGGTTCATCCAGAGTATCGACCAAAACGTCCAGTTAATCAGTTTATACCTAGGTAAGTAGTCTTTTCTTTTGCATGAAACATACTAAATATAATATACGTAAGATAGATTTATAAAATTAAATGAATAATTAAATATTTTTAAAACAGGTTATACGGCTTTAAAATTCATCATCTAGCGTACCAGATTCAGCAACAGTCTGCATCAACGTTTAAAGCACCATTGCGGGCTGCTAATTACAATAATGGAAAACGTTAAAAACATCACGACATAGTCTAGAACATTTTTTTCATTAAACATAATACAATTCCTAATTTCGTCCCTAAGGATTAAATAAAATATTATTTTTTATATCGCTCTTTACACATCTTAGCAAGGCGCTGAAACGTCAATCGTTTCGTTTACCATCCATCGTTTGCGAGATTAAGTGCGACACTCTATACTTTTCGGATTTTTCCACGGTATTTATAGTATGCCGAAAAGATTAAAGAGTGATATATCAAATTTGTAATGCTCGTTAAGCGCCATGCTCGTCTTTATTTCAATTTTAGTAACAATTTTTATTTCGTGTTGAAAATCAATTGTATCGTTACATCAATTCTTGTCCATTAAAACAAAGGATGAAATGCATACTTAGGATAATTACTAGTGTGTAAGGGTGCGGAGGAGATTCGTGGATAGATTGTATCTGTTAGACGAGTTTCGCATCTCCAGGATTGCTGCCAAGTAGTTCCTATGCGTAAGGAAGATCACAGTTGAAGGTTGATCGCGATTTAGAGGAACGGGTAGCATTGGATACCGATTAACTTTTCAAACAGAGGAAACGACATAAGAATTGATACTTTGTTAAATATTTAATTTAACTATGAAATAATATGAACGTAAACTATGAAAGAAGCAATTTATTTATACATGATTTATCTTAATAAAGCTCAGATGAATGAGAAGATATGGAGCAAGTTTAAAAGTAAAGACTGCATACTATTCTGTAAAATCTTGTTTTCTATTGCAGTTCTTGGAAGACTTATGTGCAACATTTAGCGACCAGAAAAGAAATTCCATACATTTTCTGAATACGACATGTATCTAACATAGGCAGTGTATATTTTAATATAGAAAAATAGAAATCATTAATACAATTGTTTTTGTATTACAATTATTATAAATGTTCAAAATTGTTTGCGTTAAATCGGATAAGTTATGTATCATTAAACTTATTACTTTCTTTTTTTTTCTTTTTTATCGAGTATTGTAATTTAAATTTTAATTAAGGCATAATTTATTTAAAAATGTTTACATACAAAATTAAAGAATGACAATATTTTCCATTGTATTATATATTAAATTCTGAAGAACTTTTGAACGAGTAAATTTTCGTGTTTTTTATTATATATATATTTCCATTATTGTATATTAACTTATTGTTGCATAATAATATATACATAAGTGAATTAGAATTCTTAATGATTTAATAAAAATATCCTAAAAAATACAAGATCTTTAAAAAATCTAATTTTTACGAAATCTGTAAAAGAAAGCTTATCCGTAAATTGAGTGCATGCAATTTTCGGAAAAGTTGCCTTAATAAATGAGTTGCATTTTACATTAAAAGTAATATTTGTTATTTATTATATTTCCAATATGAAATACCAACTACTTTCTCAACAAACAAGAACTAAATTAATATTCCCCAGGCCAGCAGAATAAGTATACGGGATGAACAATCGCGTAACTTGCAACCGAATTGAACCGAATCGAGCGAGCAGGTGAGTTTACAAATGACCATTGCAACGGTTTCCTGGTAGTAACCAATCACTAAACTATACTAATACTGGTTTTAATACTAGTGGGTATTGTTAAACAAATGTACAAAAAGACAGTGCAAAGTAGGAGTTCATACACATTTTAATAAACAAACATTAAACATTAATACTAGTGGCGCCATCGGTGGGAAAATACCCAAGTTTGTAGTAAATTTAGTGTTTATTCGTGACGCTAGATGGTGACGAACATTGTAGGGATACTACATAAAAGAATTATAAATGCAAACTAACACCGAACATGAACAATAATGACAATTTATTTAAACGATAACATTAATAACAAGATTAATAAATAGAATGAAAGAGCTGTTTGGAAAATACGTAACCCCACAAAAACATAGAAAATAGCGCCATCTACCAAGAATAAAAGGAACTATTCTACGACAAACTTGGACGTTTTCCCGCTAGATGTTTAATTAAATTCAGTTCATTAGTAGCATTTGTAGATATTATTGAGTAGTTTTTATAGATACACAAAGTGCACTAGGATTAAAGAAGTATGGAGAGCACTTAATGAAACCAAATATTAATATCATTACACAATGTCAGGGCCGGCGTTAAGGGGGTGGCGCAGTCCGGTGTAGATTAGTAAAGCTGCTATATAATTGTAGTTTAACAATCTTTACAATCTAGCTACAGATTCATCCTTTGATATTATTACCTTGTCTTCTTTTCTTAACAATTTTAAGCCTCAGAAGGGACGCCACGATAATCTTGCCCGGGGCGCCAATATTGCTAAAGCCGGCTCTGCACAATGCTATGAATGTACTGTTTCTTCTGTATCTTTTTGCCATTGAGCTCTATCCTAACTGGAGTGTGAACTGCGAGAGAGAAGCCGGTCCGAGAGAGATGCAAGATGAGTGGTTTCGGTGGTACTATCCTATAGCAAATTTATGTGTGGAGGGAGAACAGACTCCTCCTTGTTTGAATTACGCGGCACTAGGAATTATTTACAGATTAATTATGTACAGATTTGAACTTCATTTCCTTTTTATTTATATATAAAACGATAGAAACATTAATAATGATGACATAATAATGAAATAGTATACATAATTTACATACCATAATTTAGATCATACAAAATATACAATTTGGTATAGACCTCAATTTTATTATTTGTCACAATTCAATTTATATTGTATTTATCCAATTTTATGCGGAAAAGAATCTGAAAGTAACTCACTTGACAATGCACAGCGATGCTCAGGTAGGTTATATTACGGCGTACGTTTGTTCCCCCTCTACAAATAAATTTGCTATAGGATAATACCGGAACCACCCATTTTGCATTTCTCTCGGACCTCCGTCGTCTCTACTTCTTCCTACAGGAGTTCACATTTCAGTTAGGATAGAGCTCAATGCTTGTTGCGTACCGCTACTTTTGATAGAGATAAATTAATTCCTATGTCATTCCTAGATGGCAGAGCGGAGACCCGTTTTCCCGTCGTTATGGGAATGTGAATGAGCCTTTGCGTTTGGCAGTTCTGTTTGAAGTTAGTTTAGCTCCAATTACGATTTTCCTGTATTTACGGTATTTCGTTTTCTTGATTGCATTTTATTTAAAACAATTTGTTAATACTCACTCGCATAGCGACCGTTAACCAGTATAGACGTCTATTGTAAAAGTTTGTGTTTTAAGTAAAGAAATTCAACGTTTGTGTAAAATTAGTTATATTCAAACTGTTACAATAAAGTTAATATTACATTTCTTATTTTATCTTAAATTAACTTATTCCTGACTAAGTCACACGCAGTTCTAATAATCTTGTCACGTGCGGCGTGAACGCCAATAAAACCCTAAGTCCTTAAAAATAAAACCGCACGGACGGTATATTTTCTCTCTAAATATTTGTTAAACACGGTTGTAAACGTTGTAAACATTTCACGGACATAATGTCCGTGCAATAATCTGATAATATAAAGCAGCCCTAAGGAAGTATCACGTAGTGCCAGACCTTCTTGAGCCAGACCTGAGTTTATCGACCGAGCCTCGATAGATCGATAAACAATTTTATTTAATAGATCGATAATCGACCTTGCAATTGCGTAATAATTACGTTCGTCAGGATTCTTTATCTCAAGCGACAGACAGACGCTTCCCACTGTAAAAATCAACTGATAATTCGCAGCACGAACAAATCAAATCGCAATTTAGAGTTCGTTCGATTTTGGATAGGATGAACTGGGATGAACGAAATGCGAAAACATGGAAAACGAGCGCAGAGAAAAATGGTAGAACGTGGTAACTGTTGCGATTGGAGTATTCCCTCTATGTAGACATGTGCATCAAGACGAAGGGTGGTAGGAATACGGACCCGGAGTCGGCAATATGGCTGACCAGAGGTGCATAGGCAGGGTGTCGGGGTGGTGTTAGTGCTGTACGTTATTTATGTCGAACTACCGTAAATCTTGTCCGAATCTTGCGTGTTTTCATGGAATCGGTGATATACTGTGCAGAAGCAGGAATACGGCTTGCATGAAGGCATAGCATACGCTTCCAAGCCAAACAAACATGAAGTAAGTTCCACGTACACGACACAGCATCGAAAGAAAGAGAGGGTCGAGTCGAGTTGGAGTACGATTTCTTTTTGTCTTTGAACATTGTTTACGCCTCGTAGAACACGGCCGACCTGGTGTCCGATAGCCGCGAATATCCTGATGCGCTCAGACTCCGATCGTTCGGTCTTTCTTCGATGTTTTCGGAGTCGAAATTTTCCAAGGGAATGTACCTACAACCAGATACGAGTCATACGGGGGGCAGGGCTTCAGTAACGATTTTTCATCGAATATTTCGAAACGCGTTCGCAGTTCCTTTGCCTTCCCCCGTTTCGTCCTTGCCATTCATTTCACCGTCTCTTTCACGCGTTCGTCGGCTCGCTCTCGTTCTCGTTTCCTCCGATATACCACGGATAGGTCCCGTGGCTCGCGTTCCAGCGTCTTTGTGTATCGTAAACGCGATCCATGCTTTCCTTCTCTCTTTGCTCGTGTCCCGTGTGTCTCTTTTTCCTGTCGAGGTGACGCTCGCGTACACGCTTCCTTCCGAATCCTTCTTACTCCTATATAAACTTTGACTCGCGTACGAGCGTGCACGCAACGCCAGACGAGACGGTGCTTGCACCGAATATTGCACGTCACACGTTTGTTTATGTTAGACGAGATATCGGTTCTCACGCACGCGCGTATTTCCCAATTTCTCCCGCGAACAAAAATTCCTCCCACGACGATTCGTTAACCCTAAGACGACTTCTGCTGCGTTGCACTTCCGGGGTCACTCGAGATCCTTCTCGAACTCGAATTTCAACCGGTTCGAACGATCGCGAAACTATGATTTCTGAAGGACTATTGAATAACGAGTTAGGTATTTTTAACCAGAATCGATTCATTTTTTATTACTGAGAACTACAGAACGATAGTAATTGCTGAGAAGATGCAGGGAGCACGCAATGTGACAAGAACCTGTTAGTAATTAATCAACGTTTCGAATTTAATCAAATTTCATACGTTTATGATGCAAGTTAATAAAATAATAGAAGCATGTTAAACATAACCAAAAGGTATGTGCATTTATACAAAACGAAATAACGGTATCGTTATATTGATTGTAGAATATACTCATCATAAATTATGTATATTTTGTGTACCCCATATTAGACGATACGCGAAGTAGCCATTTAAAAAACTTCTGATCGTTAAATCCCAGTTCTTTGTAGATCGAGGTGACAAGTTTCGCTGAAGATTATCTCAATTACTCATCGTTGATTCATTCGATACGTATTTTTATAGAAAAATAAACGTCGTAAGTTATCAATGAATGCGCTAGATAACACTTTCATTTCGATTCGTGAGTCACATATTGTGATTCATATCTTGTTACAGTCGATCGATATCCGGCTGTTCTTTTTATATATATATATTTAATTTAAGGGGTTAGTCGCAGTCAGGAAATTGGAAACGGACAGTTTCTTGTGTTTCTTTTTCAGATATTAAATAATAATTTGTCTGAATGAAATGTAAATATATTACAAAGTATGTCTCAAAGAACTATAAAAGAATTTTTGTTTTAAGAAAAGGTTAATTGATTTCGTCAAAACAGGCGATGGCGTGGGTGGCCACTTGGTTTGCGGTGAGCAAGATTTCTTCAAACTGGTGCACCTGAAAACAAAACTAAAGGTAGATTTAGAAAATATATTAGGCTAACGGGTCTCTGATCGAAGGATTTTTTATTTCCTTGTATACTTTTCTTTTCTTATCCTGTATTGAATCGGTTAATTTTAGTGAAAAAATTGAAAATCAACTTCAAATGTACGCCATCTTGTTTTAAATTAATTTTTTCCAAAATCCTTCGTTCAGGGACCCGCTAGACTAATCTATTTTCGAAATCTACCTTTGCTTTTGTTTTCAGGTAAACCAGCGTAGAGAAATTGCTTGCTCACCGCAAACCTATGCTTTTAAATCATCGTCTACGTCATCTGCTGTTATGACGATATAAATGAAACGTTTCTTAAAACAAAAAATGTTTTTTAGTTCTTTAAAACATGCTTTATAATATACTTAATTGTTACTTATGCAAATTATTATTTAATAACTACAAAAAAAATCACAAAGAAATGTCGTTTTTCCTCTTACTGAGTGCGACTAACCCCTTAACATCGTTTAATCAACTGAACGAAACCTTTTGATACAGAAGTTAGAGATCGGAAGAAACACGTAAAAGAGAACACAAAAAGGAACAAAGAACAGTTGGCGCGGAGAGAATGAAAGTTATGAATTACGCCTCGAGATCACAGAGCGTCTAAGCGCAGGGAAAGAATCGTAAGGGAAGTCGACGACGTTACAAAAGGTGTTGCCGCGTTACCTGTAATTATATCGCTGCACTCCAGGTGCATTAACTTTGTGCATTGAAATCTCAAGGTGTTTGTTGTTTTAGCAAATAAAGGGAAGAAGGAACGTGTCTGTAACGCGAAGTACAGGCAACGAGGCGAAACGCGTACAGCACGTTTACTTCGGTTACTCGAATAACGCAGAAAACGGAACGCGTACGTCTACTTCTTCATTTTACGACGATCGCGATTAACCTCTCGAGAAACATTTACTCGTATGTGTACGTTTGCTTCTGCGATACCTTCTGGAATTAAAATATTAGGTACAGGAAAAAATTCGTGCGGATTTTCGGAGAAAAATACAAATACTCAAATCTGTTTTAAATCGTAGGTTTATTCAACGAAATAATCACCATTTATCATGAATTTTATGAATGACTTCATCAATTCCTTTGCAATAAGTATCTGCAGTAATAGTCTGCCACGTGAAAGAAAATTAACGTGAACGATACCTCGTGTAGTCCACCAAACAGTGATCAGCACCTTCTTCGAATGGAAACTCGGTTTTGGTATGGTTCCTGTTGCACATGATCACTTCTGAATCCAATGGTGTGATCGTCGTTCATTATCATATTTCACCCACTTTTCATCACAAGTTAGAATTCGATCGATAAATGGATATTGCAAATGCTCAGCCGGGAGTATTTGCTCTCTTCCGTTAAACGGTGCGGTATTCATTTGCCCAATCTTTTGTGAAAATTAAGTGAATGAATTCGCTTTCTCGCGGTAGATTCTTCACATTCGAATACTTGAGCAAACTCAGAACATCTTTTTTTTGGATTTGGACTTACGTACTCGATGAATTTTTCGTCTTCGATGACAGATGAACGCCCTGAACGCGGTTTGTCATCTAACGATTCATTTCCTTCTTTGAACCTTTTAAACCATTTCTGTGCGGTTCTTTCGCTAACAGCACTTTCCCCACAAACGCTACAAATGCGTCTTGCTGCATTTGCTGCTATACTGTCAAGTTTAAATTCGTAAAGAATAAAAGCACGAATTTTTACTCTTTCGCTGTCCATGTTTACTGTTCCTATAGCTACACAACAACGAAACAATTGAACTTCACAGAGCATGCATACCAATTACAAAGATCAAGCTTTAAAATGAAACCAAACTCATGTCTTACAGTTGCCAATTACCACACGAAAATCGATATACAGTTACAATTAACGAATAAACCGCACGAACTTTTTCCGATACCTAATATTATCATTCCGTAAGTTCACGCCGCTTGCGTTCTGCTATTCAAGACGATGCATACGTGAAACGTACCTTCGAGTATCATGAAAAATGTAATCAACCTTTCTACGATCTTTTCCCACCTTTCTGGCAAAATCGGTATACCGTCGATATAAAATTTCTATGGTTTTCTATTAAATATAAACGTAATCCGCGTCGCGAACTGATGGGATCATCTATACTATTCCAAAGCAAGACGGTAAAGTAATGAGAGTAAACAAAAATCTATTTAAAATTCGTCCTTCAAGAGGTTAAACTGCATCCATTCAAGTTTTATCCACTCGGATTCCAACTATCTCGTTGGAAATCAAACAATGGTATCGCTTTCGCGATGTTCTATTAAGTTTACAAACGGGTAATCTATTATCCTCTTATCAAATTGTCTACTATCAACGAGTGCAGTAACAATTTATTCGATAAAGCAGGGTTTCTCAAGCTTGCCTCTACAGTGGAATTGAATTCTCTTATTTTAACAATAATTTAAAAACTGGCAGGTAGAAGACCTTAATGGAACATTACTTTAAATTTTCGTAATTTTTTAACACCGTGTCAGAGCTTTCGAGGAGAATTATGGTCATAGATTCCTGATTATCTTTTTTGTGTAAACTCGACGCCCAGACCAGATGGCACGATTCGCTCATGCGATAGGGTCAGATCCGAAGGCGTTATTCGCAGGGTTGGGCGAGACATTCCAGCCAAATTGCAACGGTGTGTCCTTGGTTAATCTCGTCGCGTGAGGTCTGACATTTGCTTTGCAACAATTTTAACGGCTGACTTATCCGCTTTCTCTTATTTCTTTCCTTTTTTTCTTTTTCAATCTTGCAGATTTCGCGAAGCCGGTCGGAAATTTACTGCCGCGTTATTTCGAACTGTGATGCAAGTTCCTCTCAGTTTTGCGCTGCGTTTTCGTCCGGCGTATTAGAGCGTTGGCTTTTCCCACTTTTCACGCCAACCTGAACGGCCAAGTGTTGCTTTACGAACGCTTGTATGAAAAATAACCGCGTTTGTAAGTAAGGAATCGCTATTTTTTGGACACCCTGTGAATTAGGGTCGATAAGATTGTTACAGTTGGTATCACCGCCTAAAAATAGACTTGTATGCAGAATTTGACGCAAATCGAATGGGGGACGCGTACAGGGGGGTTCCTTTGGCGGGAAAATACTTAGATTTTCCGTTCCTTTGAGGGGTTAGTCGCAGTCAGGAAGAGGAAAAACGACATTTCTTTGTGATTTTTTTTGTAGTTATTAAATAATAATTTGCATAAGTAACAATTAAGTATATTATAAAGCATGTTTTAAAGAACTAAAAAACATTTTTTGTTTTAAGAAACGTTTCATTTATATCGTCATAACAGCAGATGACGTAGACGATGATTTAAAAGCATAGGTTTGCGGTGAGCAAGCAATTTCTCTACGCTGGTTTACCTGAAAACAAAAACAAAGGTAGATTTCGAAAATGGATTAGTCTAGCGGGTCTAGCGATTAGTCTACCCTGAACGAAGGATTTTGGAAAAAATTAATTTAAAACAAGATGGCGTACATTTGAAGTTGATTTTCAATTTTTTCACTAAAATTAAGGTCTATTTACACATATCCGTAACGTGTCAGTTCCGTATCCGTACCGTATCAACAACGAACAAGCCCATTCAAAAACAACGGAAGAATATTTAAAATCACCTGACACTGATGGAACATTACGGATCTGAACGGATACGGAACTGACACGTTACGGATATGTGTAAATAGAACTTTAAGCGATTCAATACAGGAATAAAAAAAAGAAAAGTACGCAAGAAAATAAAAAATCCTTCGATCAGGGACCCGTTAGTCTAATATATTTTCTAAATCTACCTTTAGTTTTGTTGTCAGTTTTGTTTCCAGGTGCACCAGTTTGAAAAAGTCTTGCTCACCGCAAACCAAGCGGCCACCCACGCCATTGCCTGTTTTGACGAAATCAATTAACCTTTTCTTAAAACAAAAATTCTTTTATAGTTCTTTGAGACATACTTTGTGATATATTTACATTTCATTAATAAAAATTATTATTTAATACCTTAAAGAAAACACAAGAAACTGTTCGTGTCCATTTTCCTGACTGCAACTAACCCCTTAAGTGGTCTTCGTCGTATCTTTTCCCTGAAAGGACATCGTCTCGAAGCAATCGAGCTTTCGCTCGTGTCTATGTTGGATCCATTGAATAGTGCATATGAAACAATTGTATATAATTCATGTATCGTGTAGAAGAATTGTATCCAAAAGTTTGAAATATGGTAGATTTAGTGTGAATCCAACTGGAGTATGCTCTTTATCTATGTTTTTATATTTGCTATTTTAGCCTGGAAGCTTTTGGCCATTCCTTTTAGGGTAACCATTCCTAGGTGATCTTTCTACTCTCTTCTAGCTCCCGTATCGTTGAACCTCGCTTCTCGAAAGAACAGGCCAAGAGAAAGACGAGGGAGTACTTCCGACTGGGAGGAGAGATTCGAAAATCGTGGCGCGTGTCGCGGATATTACATGGTTTGGCCGTTATCGCGGAACCGCTCGCTCGGCTCGGCTGGTCTCGACTCGGTGTTGATCGCACACCGAGCGAAGGAGGAAGTGGCTAGTATCTTTTCGTATTCCGCTTCGTTCTGTTCTCGTTTCGCGTGCGATCCGTCGTGCTGTTTTAACGTGCTACGTGTGCATGGTGAAAGTGACACCGAGCGCAACAACCTCTTCCACGGAGTCTATTAGCTCTTTTCGGCTGTTAAGCTGGCCGTGAAAGAAACTGCATCCAAGGGACGAATTGCGTATGAGTTTGTTCGTGTCGAACGATAGGGGAAACGCGTCGTTAAAATGAGCTTGGATACGAGGAGGCGATACTTGGAGCGCTCCCGATCGCAGCAATCTCTTCTGGGGGAATACCGATCTTGGTACTAGAATTCTTTAGAACCAGTCCCTTCCGTAATAAGTACGGTATTCGCATGCGAGAAGAGAAAATGAGCCCTGAAGTACATCGATGTACAGCGATACACCAATCTTGGTTCTATTCGCGAACGTAACCCTCGAGATTCTAACTCTTCCAACGCGTACACTGTACTCCGGAATTCTTCACCACGTTTCAGACACGTAACAAACGTTTTTTCCTTTTTGTTACAGCGAAGTGAGCATATCGTCCGCTCGTGCATCGGTAATGGTGTACGATGACGTTAACAAGAAATGGGTACCGAGTGGCACCTCCTCTGGACTCTCCAAAGTTCAGTTGTACCATCATCAAATGAACAATACGTTTCGCGTGGTGGGGAGAAAGTTGCAGGATCACGAAATCGTCATCAACTGCGCGATCCTCAAGGGATTGAAATACAATCAGGCGACAGTCACGTTTCATCAATGGCGAGATAACAAGCAAGTATACGGTCTGAATTTCTCCAGTAAGGACGACGCCGACGCATTTGCCAGAGCGATGCTGCAAGCGCTCGATGTGAGTTTAAACCGAGAGAAAGAGAAACATCGGGAAATTACGTGTACTTATAGCGTTACGCGCTTACATTGCGCGTCACCTCGATTCTGGATCCGCCGTCGATGAACGTCGATCCGGATACGTACTTGGTTTACTACTAATCGGTTCATGGTTTACGCAGGTGTTGAGCAATGGAAGCAACATATCGAGGAGCCTCGCTCCCGCGGTTGGCTCGACGACCCAGCAACAGCCCGTCTTTCAGCAACAGCAACAACAGAGTAACGCTCAATACGACGAGGACATGGGGTACAGGTTGGTTTGCTTTGCTCCGTGCGTCCTCTACAATACGTTTCCCGTAAACGACACAAATGTTCCAAATAGTCTTATCTTAGTCTAGTCTTTCGAAGAATCAAAAGCTATCGAATGACGTACGATACATAGCCGATAGTCAAATGCCATGATTTCGCTATAAAACGTATAATTGCTTACGAATCATCACAACACTTTCCATAATTTCTACATGTACTTTATTTACAGAACCATGACCAGGGAAGACGTGGCGATAATTCAAGAACGCAGAATGTCACAACAAAGTCAAGGTATTTTACCAACTTCTTTATCCTATCGTAGAATCGAGGAAAAATGTTCTTATCTTGCGTTCTTTCGTAGCCACCAACAGTCCAAACGCAATTTCTCCGAGTTGCCCCATCGCGGCACAGCAGCAGCAACAGCAACCGCCATCGCAACAGCAGCAACAACAGTTGCCCCCACAGGCTGTGCAACAATCCCAACAGCCGGCTGCACCGCCTCAGCCTCAACAACAGCAGCAACAGCATCAGGTGCAGCAACAGCAACAACAACCGTTGCAGCAGCAACAATCCGGTCATCATAGAACTTCGTCGGCACCGCCAGCACCGCAGCCTCAACAACAATCCGTGATGCAGTCGATACAACCTGTCGGCGGGATGGGAACGGGAGGCGTGCAAATGTCGAGCGGCGGTGTACCGCCTATTCCACCTCCTCAGCCCCCGATCGCGTCGTCCATTCCGCCGTGTCCACCTGCGATGATGAATTTCAACGCGCCGGTACCACCGCCTCCGATGATGATGAATCAGTACGCACAGTCTCCGTCGTCCCAATCGAACCTGCCCAATCAGTCTCAAGCTCAATCGATTTACGGTAGCAATCAAGGGAATCAGTATGGCACCGCGCCGAATAGTAATCAGTACGCGGCCGCTACCGTAGTCGGGCAAAGTTCCTGCCAGTATCCTGCTGGAAGTCAGAATAATTTTTACGGTAACAACGGTCAGGTGGGCAATTCGTATCCGAGCGGTCAGCCGGGACCAGCGAACGCCGGTGGAAGCCAATTCGGAAGTAGCAATTCGATCGGTCAGTACGCTAGTAGCGGAACAGCAACGACCGGTCAGTACGGAGTCGGGGTCGGCGTGAACGTCGCCCAACAAAATCAGTCTCAATACAGCGTTGTATCCCAGACACAGGCACAGACACAGGGACAGTACGGGCCCAGTCAAGTACAGACAGCTCCGAGTGCCACGAATCCGTACGGGACACCCTCGAACTCGGTGAATCAGTACAGCAGTGGTAGCGGTCCCGGTAGCGGTCCAGCCGGTGGCAGTCACGCGCCACCGGTCAATGCCAACGTTTACGTCCCCGTCGGCAACGGAGGTCCTCAACCACCGCCTATGGGTCCGTTGATTGGTCCTGCCGCTCCTCCTCCACCTCCACCACCACCCGCACCAAACTCAAACTCCATTAGCCTAAACCCACCGTCTGCCGGGTCTGGTTCCACCGGATCGGTGGTCACCAGCAACAACGATCCGCCTCCTGATATCAACTCGTTGGCTGCTGCCCTTCAAGCGGCTCGCCTGAAGAAAAAGCAGGTTCGTGTCCATCTTACTTGGAACTAACAACGAGCAAATTTTTGGAATATGCCGGCTTTATATTGATTGGTTCGATTTTATTTCAGTCGTCGCAACAACCGGTTGAGAACAGTGGATCGAGTACCAGCAGCAGTGGAAGCGTTGGAGGCGGTGGAAACTACGGTACGCTGGGAAGGGGCGGAGGTGGAGGTATGGCTTCCATGATGGACGAGATGGCGAAAACCTTGGCGCGTAGACGAGCCGCCGTCGAGAAGAAACAACCAGATCCGCCACAGGTACGTTTCCTTATAGGGGTCGTAGACACGTAGTTATCGTAGTTATATTAGGTCCAATCTCAAAGTTTTCTTGTTTCGTCTACATAGGAACCCGAAAGCTCGCCCGATAAAAAGTGGGACAAAAATAACTCGAATAATAAATTTTCAAACGGCGCCGAATCGCCGAAATCTGTACGCAAGAGGTTTGGCTCTGCATCCGAGGACACTCTTCTGAAAGTAAACGGCGTTAACGATGGAGCTGTGCTCACTGCCCAAGAAATGGATGCGTTTAAGGCGGAGATCATCAAGGAGGTTCGCAAAGAATTTCAAAAGATGAAGCAGGAAATCGTGGACGGTACGCATCGAAATAAATCAACGCGAAACTATCTGAAAATTACCAGCTAATTATTTTTTTCTCTTTTACAGCGGTCAGAGCGGAACTGAGCAGAAGATAAAGATGCGACGTGGACCAGTTTCGAGCGTAACGGAGAGAAATGAAGAATTCTACTATCGCGTAGAAACGATCAGCCGAAACGATCACATCGACAGCCGTACACAGGTTTTTTTTACTACGAATCCGCGAGAAATGGAGTGGCGTTATACCCCGTGTATATCAGACACGTTTGTGCGTAAGTACGTTACAATATAACCTAGCGTTCTAAACGAACCGTATCCTAATCGTTGTTTGCTAGACCAATGGCAAGCAACGTCGACTTTATCGGATAAAATCGATTTTAACTATGCCAATTCAACGCACAACAAATTTCGGAACAACTATTACGTTCGAATGCGTATTTATCTTCGATGGGATCGTACAATGTATCGTTTAACGCTAACGATTGCCGTGCTCCTTATTCGGTCAAGTATTATACCTAGTTAAAACTATGGGTAACCTGATGGCGATCCTATGCACGGTCGAAGAACGCGCGTTTTTATCGAATTTATCGATCGAATTCGATACAATCGGAAACCCGTAAAGATTTCCGAAAAGATTCTTTCTAGTCCAACCCTTTGAGTGATGAATACTCCCAGCGCGCGCCTAGCTGGGCAGGGAAGACTTCTTTCCTAGCGTGATCACTGTCGATTGAATGCACAAGGTACAACTAATTTATAATCGTAACTCTTTTACGTAAAATTAAACGGTACAGGAAAATATATCGAGACGCAGACTGTGCGCGGAAGTCTAAACATTTGAACTTGACGAATATAACAAAAAAATTATGGGAAACTTTATACCCGCATTATAAACAACACTCAAAGGGTTAAAAGAAAATGTGCATCATCCAATTCGTTCGCGTTTACATTTCTCCGTGACGCTTATCTCCGGTTCCCCCTTCTGACTTCACGTTCCGCACGACAATTTCCAAGGAAAACTCGAGAATACTCATCGTTGCACTAATTTCGAGTCTTTCGTACAGATATACCACCGACACTACCACACATCCGTGTACAGATTACATTAAATACGCACAGCTCGATACATTCTAAGACAGGCAAAGTTTCGATACCGCATGAAGTACGATAGAAGAGAAAAAGTTAAAAAAAAAAAAATAAGAGAGAGAACATAGAGAATAGAATTACGAAGTGGTCATCGATGGACTACCGGCGATTTAACGAACAGAACGGATTCTCGAATGGTTTCGAGAATCCCGACGCACACTTATATATTCGAACGGTAACCGATTATACCGATGTTTGTATTTTACGCAGGGCTGCGATCGCTATAAATTCCAAAAGAAAGAATCCAATGCATGACAGAGCGATTCCGTCTTTGCTACCGATATATTGTATATTACTCTCCGTTCTTATATTTTTTTATCGTCTCTCGTATGATTCTCACGGACAATGAGAAGAAAGAAAAAAAAAACAAGACAAACAAATTAACGTTGCAGTTCATATATATTCTATGTACCTATTAATATAGCCGTATACATAATATATACGCTGATCTGTACCGGTTTATTGGCATTTATCGCAATTAACGAAAAAAGGAAATATCATCAACGTCACTCGATGTATAATAAACGATGCAATTACGACGCGAATGATACTCGATACAATACGATACGATAACGACGCGATACGCTTGATGCACACGTATCTAAAACTCGAATAACGCGTGAAACGAATGGCGAATCAACAATTCGTTCCACGTGCATACGTCTATTCTTTCTATTTTTTTTTCTTTTCTTTTTCATATTTGTTCTTTCCTTTTTTAAATGTTTTTTTTTCCAATTTCGCAAGAAAGATTTTTAACGACTGATTAATAAATTAATGAATTAAGAATCGCGACGACGATAAAACGTTGTCAAATTTTGTGTCTGACTAAATCGAAGTAATCGTCTTTTTATTCTAGGCGTACCTATATAAGTATTATCAGCTCTAAATTTTTAATCTCGTTCTATGCAACAATGTCTAGTCGTATAAGATAACCAAGGAGCGGAATCGCAACGTTCTCATCAGAAATAGGCACGACCGAAGTTTACGTTTCGAAGTGTGTGACACCTATCGACGAGGGTACGCAAATAAACTCTTTCAATCCTATCTACATTCACCGGTTCGTCGCAACAACTGGTGCGTTAGCTTGTGCCGTGGGTCGAAATTTTTCGATAGAAATTTGTTAACCACTTCTAAATGCTCAATAAAAGAAATTACGCACAAAAAGCTTCACTACTTGGAACCACTTCTGCATTCGCCAACCGAACAATCAAAATTCCGACACGACTTATGGCACAAGCCGATACTTTGATATCGCCGCGCGAACACATCTTTACAGTTCGTCATTAGTTTCCTAAACGCGACATCTCGCACAAATAATTACCAGGCTCGTACGCGATTCGCTTTATTTTCGCTCGATTCGTTTCCCCATCCTCGAATCGCGCATTTTACGTACGCAGAAACTCTGACGTAACGATCTTCCAGTACGACAGTATTCGCTATTCATAGACAAGCTTAATGTGTATAAAAATTAAGGAATGATAATTTTACAGTCTCGAACTTTCGTTTATTCGCGTTTGGAGTTGTTGTTTCAGCGTCATCCTCTTGGAGTCTCTGAGTGTCACGATTGGATTCACAAGCGTAAAATCATATCCTTTTTATATTGTACAATTTATTTTTTAAATTTGATACTGTGGTCCTCAGAGACCGACGCTCGACGTCTTAGTATGTAAAACTAATTTATTAAAGTTAATGTATAAAGAAGTGGAGCTATCACTAGCGAGCTGAAAAGAACGTCTAATGGTTTAGAATTACGATGGTGTATAATGAATCCATCAAGTTAATTGTTAAATTAAGAAGAATCGAATCGACGTGTATGATGTATATAAAATTAGATTGGCAACCAAAGGCTTGTTCTTAGTATTTAACATTATAATCGTAACATTGATAGGTTCTTTCGATGGCGCTGGAAGAAACAGTTTAAACGTAAATGACTAGCCACGCCACGGGTGCAAAATTATCATCCTTTAATTAGTGTTCGTTATCACTCTCCCATATCGACTGCTAGCCTACGTCGGGTGTGTAATTAAGCTGAACGGGAGGCGTGTTCAAGGTGAACCCACGGAACGTATAGAGAGACAATTAAGCGACGAGCACTCGCGTAAGGTTCCTTTGAACATTTTTAAACGACAAATAGCAAGAAAACAAAAAAAGTAAAAGATAAAACGTCGCGATAGCGCGTCAAACGACGAACAAACGAACGGAGAGATTTCGTTGAGACGAATTGTGTTTTCCTACGCATGTTGTACTCGCATGTTTGCGCGTATGTTTTAACGATGCTCAAATCACCCCTCGATCGATCGTCCAGGACGCATGGATCGAGTTAAACGCACTCACACGAGATTACGTGCACGTGTACCCAATTGTAAACGATTTTTCTACGAGAAAGAATTGTTCAACCGGCGTTTGTATTCCGTCGAAGGTACATTTTTCTTCGTTGCTTTGTAAGCCCCCCTCTACGAAATAGCGAAAACGCGTTGCATGGTATTCTTGAAACAACGACACGTCGACTCGAGTCATGACTCGAGCATTGGCGATTCGTTCGAGGTTGGAGGAGGTAAAGGAAGCAAAAAAGAAAAAGAAAAAGAGAAAAAAACACTACGTTCTAAGCAATTAGTTATACAAGCGAGAACAGGTATAAGAGTGCACGCGTGTATGCGGAGAGAAGTGTGTCTGTCTGCTCGCGGGTAAACGCGCGAGGATTGTACGAATTCGCACGGGGTACGAGAAACCAGTTAACCGAGAATTAAAATGAAAAAAAAAAAAAATACAAGCGACTAGTATTAGATGCATTTATATTGTATTTAATATATGTATATTTATATATATACATATATATCATAGATGGATAATTTTAATATGGCAAGATAAACGCGCGAGCATTAAGAGTGTTTGTTACGATTGCAATTATTTAAGGAAGCGCGGGAAAGCATGGGCGATAAATGAATCGACGGTTGCTCTTTTGCGACGACGACGAGAAAAAAGAACGTGTCGAGGAAATTATACCATAATGTCCAGGGCCATTATAAACGGCGTGTATTATAATTAATGTGCCGGAAAAATAAATACACGTGTGACAGGACGAATTACGAGTGGAACGCTATTTTATATGTATCATCAGGCGGCGGAAACGGCGACGAAAGATAAATCCACGTGTAACTCGATTTCTTTGCCAACATTGCCCCCCCCCCCCCACACACACACACACCACCCCCACCGCCACCACTCGTGGTTCCGTAACGTGATCGCGATTAGCGTTGATTATCATTTTTATTCGAAACGATCATTTCTGTACATACATACGCATACATACATACATAAATAAATAAGTGAACGCACGCGCGCCGCTAGTTGAAGATAATGCTCCGTCTTGCTCGACCATCGCGTTTCGTCGCCGTTTCCTGTTCGTTGCTCGTGCGCGGGATTTCGAACGCGAGGGAAAGCTTGGTGCCTAAACCGATATCCTGTTAGAGCCTATGATTCTGTACGCGTATTAACCCTCTGTACTCGAAGTGTTCCAAGGCATCGACGAAGATGGTTGTTGGACTCGAAGCGTGCCCCTCTAACACCCCAATGGCGGTGCCCCTTATTTCACGCGTGTTTAAACCTTCTCATCTCTGTTCGGAATGTTTCGATAAATGTATTATACGAATTGTACAATTTATTTTTTGAATTCGATGCGGCTCAATGTCGGTTTTTAACGCGTATTTATAATTACACTCATTAACACTTAATGTACGGGACTAATTCAGCGCAGATGTTCTTCCTAACACTGATTAACTCAGCCGAGATAGGATTAATACACGAGTATTCATGGTTGAGCGCGATTCAACACGCACTGTTATTTTCGCGTGCCAATATGCAATCCAACCATTTGTTATTTGTTCATTACCGCTATGTTCACGTGCTATTCAACCATTTGGTAAATTTAATTTGTTGTAAGGGGCATTATTTATAATTAAACGTGTTTTATAGTTATACGTTTATATATTAATTATACAATACTATGCAATAAGTACACGCTATAATTTTGCAACGATACATTACTAGATCAACGATACATATCATCGTTTCGACTGTTGAAATAATCTTTTATATCCAGTTGGTCTTTGTTAAACAAGTTGTGATAAAAATGGGAAAGTAAGGATAATTGATATCGAAGATGTTGACAGCGAAAGACAGATGACAAATTGTTAACGGATGAAAATAACAGTGTTACGATATTCTTAACTATATACATGCGAAATGAGGAGCCAGAGGCACGCGTGCGTTATTATCGCGTGGAATAACGTCGGGTGTTAAAACGCGTACAGCCTTAATTTCAAATGCGAGACAGGAGGCTCTCCAGTCCAAGAAAGAAAGCACAATCGTTCGAAAACGCACAGCAACCAAGAACAATGTATGATCAGCATGAAACGTAGCATCGAAAAGCATTTGCCCGAGCGTCTCGATGCAAAACGCGCGTGAGATCTAACCGCGAGAAGGAGAACAGCCTATCGTCGCGCAGCTCGCGATAAAAGCCATTTGTGCAGAAGCTAGGGTTGCCAACAGTGTCGAGTGCGTGAATTTCACGTTATCCCGCTTTTTAGAAATAATAAAAGTTGTAAATGATAGGTAAGGGCAATCTCTTGTATGAAAATTAATAATATTAATCGTTATTAATTAATTCGCAAAAGATTCTACTTACCGATCATTATCCAGTATTATATATATTTTTATCCGGATGAGATTATACGTTACAGAGAGATCACCATTTTCTACTTTTATATATTTTTATACTTTCCACTTTTTATACTTATACACGTGTCATTCTGGCAAACGGGCCAATATTATTAATTTATCCGTGAGATTATACTTAGCCGTAGCTTCCCAACTTTATTATTTCTAAAAAAAAAAAAAGAAAAAAAAATAGAAGGATTATCCGTTTGAAAAATGGACGGCTGGCAACCCCAGTAGCTAGCTCGTCTAGGCTGAAACGCGGTGATCGCGAGACATCGAAACGCATAACCCTTTTCGGTCCAGGTTTACCGATTTCATTGCGTGATCGTCGAGCTTATCTCGACGCAGGACCGCAAAGGGTACAAACAAGTCGGCGAGATTCGTTTTAACGACGACAACGACGGAATGCATCCCCCAGACGCATCGAAGAGGAGCTCGACAGGACTGCTTTGCGTATTATTTTGCTAATACTTTAAGTAATCGCGGGATCGCGCGAGGAAAATTTATACAAAATACAGGTTAGCAACGTTAGTACGGAGAGTTTGAATCGACGCCGAGCACAGTTGTTTCTTAAGACGTATCTGGAAAATATTTGTATGTAAATGAATGACGAAACAATAAAAAAGTATACGCTGAATTCTCACGGAGTTAATTATTTTTCGTCGCTATTTTGCTTTACATCGAATACCCCTTTTCTCGAGTTATTTATAACGCGCACGTTCGTGCCGATTCTTTCATTCGATCGTCGCGATCTTTGACCGTTCACTGCTACAGCAACGATGCGTCATTCGTTGAAGGCATGACGCAAGGAACATTCTGAGAGGGAGATCGATAACGACGGGGGTCGAGGGCTGGTTGGAATGAAAAGACAGAGACGGAATGACGCATAATGCAAAATAATAAGGGAAATCTAGCTTGGTAGATCGAGGTATGTTTTTCTTCGAAGATCGACGTCGTACCTCCTGGAAGTATGCAGATGAAACCGTAAACTCGCGCTGTGCGAAGTAGCGCATTGCAGACTTTTTTAAGCATTTTCCTTTGCGCAAAACCTTCCACCCCCTTCGGGTCCGCGAGGTGCCCTCCTTAGGGGTCGCGACCCCTAGTTTGGAAAACACTGGCGCGCCAGTGTCGAGCGTTTCATGGAGGTGTGCCAAGTGTTCGCGGAAACAGCTAGGCTAAAATTTCCTTTTTCTTTCTCTTATGTAAATGAAAAACTGTTGTAACCGAATAAACGTTGTCATGTTACACTTTATAATTATGTCATTTTTCAGTATTTTTCAATAAGTACAAACATAGTTCAATGTATCCTTAACAACATATTAGGTAAACTGGTAAGTAATGTCGTTTTTTTTACACTAAATTCAAACAAATTTTTGATAAATTTCTATTTTTAAGCAATTATGTAATCGCTCTCGTTATTAACAGCCACTTAGTGTGCAAATTTTCAATGACCGATAAAAATCAACGAGCTGTTGAGCGATAAACAACGATTTAAAATTCCAAAAACGACATTACTTTCCAGTCTACCTAATACTTCTTCCCTTAATCAGATAATTAATTAAAAGGAAAAATTACACAAATCAGCAATTCTTCAGCCGTTAGCTATGTGAACTTGGCACCCGACTTTTCAAAACTTAATTTTGTTTTTATAGAAAACGATAGCATTTCGTTTGTACCTGATTGTATCTTTGATAGTTTCGTTTGTACCTCCACCAATTAATAATTAAAAAAAATTCAAAAAATGGTCAGCACCCGACATCGAGATGTTTGAAATCGGTTTTTCCCGATTCTTTAGAATCGTTTGTACCCGTTTGTACCGCTTTTCGTTTCGTTTGTACCTCAATAGTTTAAATTTTATAGCAATTGTTGTTCCGCGTAAGAGTGATGTTCGTTAATTTTCAACTGTTGGGGTACAAACAAAAACAAAAGCGATTCCAGCGGGTACAAACGATTCTAAAGAATCGGGAAAAAACAGATTTTAAATATCTTGAAAATTAACGAACTTCACTCTTACGGGGAACAACAATTGCTATAAAATTTAAACTATTGAGGTACAAACGAAACGAAAAGCGGTACAAACGGGTACAAACGATTCTAAAGAATCGGGAAAAACCGATTTCAAACATCTCGATGTCGGGTGCTGACCATTTTTTGAATTTTGTTTAATTATTAATTAGTGGAGGTACAAACGAAACTATCGGAGGTACAATCAGGTACAAACGAAATGCTATCGTTTTCTATAAAAAAAAATAAAATTTGGAAAGGCGGGTGCGAAGTTCACATAGCTTCAGCCGTTCGCAGTGGTGTTTCTCTTGAAGTCATTCTATAGTACTCAATATTCGTTATGCATTCGAATAAAATTCAGTGCAGGATGTGGGTACATCGCGAGTTCTATCGGATCGATATCGAAGACAGAATCGAGAGCGCGACACGGGTAAAAATAATAGTAACGTAGTCTTGGAGATTCGCGTCTGGGTGGCGCCGAGCCGGCCGGCTTCGACCAGCACGCGTCCTGGTTCGTTCGATGCTCGAGACCGGAAGTCGGCGAGGACGCAGCGGCGACCGTGAAACTCGCCTCGAACTGGTCAGGCGGGAAGAATGAGGTCATTCGGCGCGTAGTCGAGCCGTATCAAAACTTTATCGTAAGTTGCTTTAGATCATTTGTCTGCGAATATGCAGTTTCGTCTAAGGCGCGCGTGATTATCCCCTCCACTTTCTGGAACCGTCTCGCACCAAATGGGGAAGATAATTCGAGGGAATATCGATCGGTTTCGTCAACGTTTACGAGCCGTAGACTGAATCGAAGGCGCCCATTAGACAGGACTCGCTCATCCTGGTACCTGTCACAGGTATGATACCAAATTTGGAGTACCCATTACAAACCTTCAGATCTATATGGCAAATTCTATGAATCACCTCGTACCAATTTTTCTTTCAGTAACGCAAGTGCGGCATAAGAAGCACCATCGTTTACCATTACAAATTTTTGAACTCTGGAACCGTCTCGCACCAAATGGGGAACATAATACGAGCTTGGAGGGAATATCGATCGGTTTCGTCGACGTTTACGAGCCGTAGACTGGATCGAAGGCGCCCATTAGACAGGACTCGCCCATCCTGGTACCTGTCACAGGTACGACACCAACATTGGAGTACCCATTACAAACCTTCAGATCTATATAACAAATTCTATAAACCACCTCATATCTAATTTTTCTTTCAGTAACGCAAGTGCAGCGTAAGAAGCACCATCGTCCACCATTACAAATTTTGGAACCCTGGTACCAGGTCCGCAGTCTACGACTCCAAAAGCGTTTCGGGCATACCTAAAGACCTCTTTCCATCGTTTTGCTGGCTTTTCGGGATTCTGCCCCACCGCTGGTTTCGCGCAGTATCAGTGACTGGCGAAACGAGTGAATCGAAAGTCGAAAAGGTATATGCGGCAGCGCGTTTCTCGCGCTTGCGCGCTTGGAAACGCGGTCGGCCACGCGACGCGGTGATACAGAAGCGATAGAGAGAAGACGAAGAAAACGCAGCCGGCGCAGTGAGGATCCGGGTGACGGCGCAACGCGGCGTGGCCTAGGGAGCAGCTAAACAAGCCGACGAGGGGGGAGACGGAAATTTGCAGAAGACAGACACGCGGTGCGGAGACGCAGCAATTTCGCCGCGGTTACAGCGTGGTGAACGATCAACGTGTTCGCGTGAAATTTGTAAAACCTGATGGACGCGTAGTGGAACGGATCGGTAGTACGGTACGTCACGATCTCGGTACACGTACACACGTAGCGATTGTGCGAAGTCGAGAGTGCATTTATAGCGAGACGGTGTCGCGATACGAGCATCGACGAGCGGTGCGGCAGTAGGCAAAAATCGACAAACAAACCGTTATGTACATGGTGATACCTTGTTGAATGTCAGGGGACAATCGCTCTGACAGAAAACACGTGTTAGTAAACAAGTAGTTAAACGTCTACCACTCGGTACCTGTGAGTGCTTCGTATCTGTTGCTCCAATCTATTCATAAAAACGCTTTGAAATGGAGATTACTCGTGAAACTAAGTTTCGTTTTGTATAACGTGTCGCGAACAAGATCGATTTTCCGCGGTCTTGTGACGTTTGGAGCCGTGTGACGTTTGGTTACTTAGAAAATTTGATACTTCTGCTACAATTTGCTGCGCTCCGTTCTATTTCCTTCATTTTATGGACGCACCTTATATTATATTTAAAGCGGCTAATTAACTGTCTCAAGAATCAAATCAAAATCGATATTCAACTGCTCGATCGAACGAATCATATAATCTATGCGTCCACGATCCGACGCAGGCTGGGGGTGGTTGCAGAGCCAATAAACAGCGGGAGAGTTTGGATCACGATCGTGACATTAAAGTACTGCGGGTTGGATTCGTTCGATATTTACGACGCGAGTCGGTCTCAATGTTTACTACTTTCTACGGTTTCCGATATACACGCTATATACTAACGATAAAACATTCCTTCGAGAATGACCGCTTTTCGACGCTGTCGCTTACATGCGTGTGTATGTAATGGTTCAATTATCTTTATTTATAGTGTGGTCCTAATGGACCCGTTTACACTTTTCCTGTAACATTATTTGAGTGACAGTCGGACTGTTAACACTGTTCTTGGTCTGGTCTTGCTTGTACAATTCACAAGTCTTATACGTGTGTGTTTACAATTCACCAGTCTTACACACACGTGTTTACAATTTACCAGTTCTACACATATGTGTTTTTTTTTTCATTACATTTACATTACATTTACATTTACAATTTGCATCGACAATCCTTCGCACATCTGTTCAACACATTCTGTTGGGGCCCGCTGACCCCCCTCTAGCTCGGGTACCTCGGGGTTGCTAAGCCCGTACTGTAGCTACAAACACTGCTATAGCCCCTGAGGGCATGCATGTAATGAATCAATTCAATTATCTTTATTTATAGTGTGGTCCTAATGGATCGTTTACACTTTTCCTGTAACATTGTTTGAGCGATAGTCTTGTCGGACTGTTAATATTTTCCTGGCCCGTTTGAGCAGATCCCAAGTCTTACACATACGTGTTTACATTTCATCAGTCTTACACGTACGTGTTTACAATTTACCAGTTCTACACATTAATTACATAGCTATATACAATATAAGAAAATTAGAAAAATAAAAAGTCTTATCAAAATAACATAAAGGTGAATCATCTTTCATTCTACTCGTATTTCTAAATTCGCCGCTTTTGTACATTGATATATCGCTCTATATATCTTTGGTTTATCCAGAATTATCAACTTATATACATCCTCTTCTACCTCTTCTATTTCCTTTTTCAGCTTTTCTCTGAACTCTAGTCTGTGAAAATTGTGTAAAGAACATTCAATGTATGTAATGATCATGCAATGATCATGTTTCAGAAGAAAATTGCTTTTGTCGCATAAGAAGGTGGCAGGGGCGCAGGAGATCGAGCAGATCGAGCGTTTCCGTCTTGATCGACGATCGAGCGTTGTTCAGTCAGCGCGCGTCTAGCAAGAGTTGCGCGAGTACTCGAGTAACAAGAACGAAAGCTGATCGTTCCACGAATAGAAGATGACGCGACCCGCTGACCACGGCGGATGACGCGCGTGACGGATCATTGGTAAGGGATTGGTAGCCATTGAGATGAAGTATACTTGTAAGCACGCGGTCTGCGCGATCGACGCGTCAACATCAACACTAACCACGCGGTCGTGGTATACATTAGATACGTGTCGAGATCAGGTGCAGGTATCCAGCGAGACGAAAGGTGGGAGCAATCGACACCTTTCGTGTCTTATCACGATACACTCGTCGTTACGGAGTTATTATTAGTCGATCGGTTGACATTGTTCGATTAGATGTCGAGGCTCGTGCTACGAGTTACCGCGAAGACGAATGGAAATTAATACTAGAAGCCAGGTTTTATGCTGTCGTAGCGTATTCGAGCGTGGGAAAAGTATGCTAAACGTATGTAGAATATATGCGAAATTAAATATTAACGTTGCCAACGAAAGGACCCTCTGAGTCACACTATTTCGATACGTTGACTTGTTCAGAATTTCATTACGCAAGAAGATAATGATATTAGGTAGACTGGAAAGTAATGTCGTTTCTTTTTTTTACATTAAATTCAAATAAATTTTTAATAAATTTCTATTTTTAATCAATTATGTATCGCCTTCGTTATCAACAGCCTTTTGCCATTTTTGTGCAAATTTTCAACGCCATATCGATAAGAATCAATGAGCTGATGAGTGATAAACAAGTGTTTAAAATTGCACAAACGAAATTACTTTCCAGTACACCTAATATATCGAAATAGAGAGAGGTTGTTGTGATTTTTTTTTCTATTTTCGCGCCAGATAACGATCGATCGTCCATCGATGCTCATTTGATAGGCTAGCTTGTTTGAGATAAAAAATTCTGCTGAATATCTAAATCGAAATTATTAATACATGTTTCGATCGAGTTGTTTAACCCTTCGCCCTCGAGGCATTTTTCTATAGAATCAAATCGAGTCCATTTTTATAATAAATTTCTGTAAAACCAGAAACTCAGCTTCGAAAAGGAACATCTAAAAACATTCACGACTCAATGTGTATTATTTCAATTAATAATTAGCTGTATATTGATATAAGTAAAATTGAAATTGTACGTTCAAAAATCACTTTTAAATTACATACAGTGGTTGTAGAAAGTATTCGTACACCGATCAATTTCCAAAAGAACTATGTGAAATTGTAATTTATTAACTTTTTTTTTTATAAACAATGATATTCTACATATTCTTGGAAATCTCTAGAATAAAGTACAGTACGAAAAGATTAGGTATTTTGTACAAGTGAGAAATCAACAAGAAAAAATAATAAATCGATAGAAATACAGAAGCAATAAGTATTCGTACAATTGTTAAATTTTTAAAATTTATAAGTAATTAATACTTCGTGGGATTTCCTTTTGATTTTATAATTACTGCAACTCTTCTAGGCATTAAATTAAGTATCATAAATGTCGATGTTATTTGGGGTAAGATCTTCTTTCATTCCTTTATTAGAGCCATTTTTTAAGTCTTTTTTACTGGAAATTTAATGTTTTCTAATTCCCACGAAGCAATAAACTGATGTGCTTATGTTACAAATTCTACTGTAAATTGTTCGTCATAAGAACCGTGCGAATACTTATTGCTTCTATATTTCTACCAATTTTTCGTATTTTCTTGTTAATTTCGCAAATTATACAAACTAGTAATTGTTGTTTGGACTATATTCTAGAGATTTCCGAATATGTAGAATATCATTGATTATAAAAAAAGGAGTTAAGGGGGTATCCTGAATTAGGAGGTCTAAAAAAAAGCGGTTTTTCGTGAATTCGTTTAGGATGGAAAAAAATTATTAATTCTATCGAAGTTTTTATCCTATTTTCATACGTATTTGAGTAGTCTGTACAAATTTTTTCAACAAGAAATATTCAATTGAGTCAAAATTAAAACCTCCTATCGGCGGGAAAGATGCAAGTTGTAATTTTGGTTTGACACAAAAAAAACCAAAAGAAATTTTTATTTTCATATATTTGTCTTCTATGTGAACTAAGAAAATTCATACAAAAAAAATTTTAAACAACTTTTTTAGCAAGTTAAAGTGATTTTTTTCACCCAAAGAACTCATTCTTTTTTTCAAATTTGCAGTAATTTCACATTTCACCATTTTTGCGGGGTTTTCTTAGTTCGCATAGAAGAAAAATGTATGAAAATGAAGATTTCTTTTGGTTTTTTTTGTGTCAAACCAAAATTACGACCTGCATCTTTCCCGCCGATGGGAGATTTTAATTGTGAGGTGCTTTACAAATGTGCGTTGCCAGTCGACTCAATTTGAATATTTCTTGTCGAACAAATTTGTACAGGCTACTCGAATATGTATGAAAATAGGATAAAAACTTCGATAGAATCAATTATTTTTTTCCATCCTAAACAAAATCATGAAAACCCGCTTTTTTTTAGACCACCTAATTAAGGATACCCCCTCAATAAACTACAATTTCACACAAAAGTTTTTTGGGAAATTGATCGATGTACGAATACACCGATGTACGAATACATTCTACGCCCACTGTATGTCGCCCTAGAGGCGCCACTCGAGCGCAAAGTGTTAATATTCTACGAGGGTTCGCTAACATTTTCTTATCACAGGGGTTTAGGGGAAGGTGAAGTACGAGGAACACCCTGACGATCGGTAGATGTACACTTTCACCAGCGAATGCGGATATAATACTGCACTTTAGTACACAGTCACATTCTACCAAAAATAAACAAACTAATCGTCGAAAAGCACAGCTTAACATAGCATAGCTTTCCACCAAACATCCTAAAGCCTGACTAAAACACAAACTATCGCACGTCTAATCGTTGTTTCAGCACCGCGACGGCAATGAAATCGTCGTCGTCCACCTGTCCTCCGGTTTGGCAAATTAGAAACGCTCGGTTCACTATCAGCGACGTCTGGATCGAGGTACTGGGATCGAGTTTCGATCGCACTTGGACTTGGACTTGGAATCCAACTTGAAACTCGGACTCGAGGACGATGCTCGACGACCTTTGATCGGCATCGAACCTCGCGGGAGACGAGAAGTAAGAAGTACCGAGAGATCGTCGATCGACGTTGAATCGTGGTGGGCTCGGTACGTGAAATCATCGAGACGAAAGCGACGATGACGGCAACGCGTTCGATCGGCACGAGCCGCGGGCCGCGAGCGGCGAGTCCGCTGAGGGACGATCGCTGACGGGCGCGAGTAGGAATCGAGGCGCGAAGCAGTGCCGTAGTCCTGGGGGCCCAGGGTATACGCGCGGTGTATTAATAGCCTGGAATAAGACGGTGGTGGGGCGTTGTCCGCTCGCGGGTGAAAATAGAAAAGAATGTTTTTGGAATCCAATTGGACTTGGTTGGTCGAACGATGGGGCAATATGGCCGACTTGGCCGAGCGGGTGGACGATCTGATATGCAGTTTCGACTCGACTGGTGACACGACCATGGATACGTTATCGATGTTAATATTCGGCTGGATGTTGTTCGGTTTGGTGGTGTTGTGCGTCGGTAAATACGTTTATAATCGGTTCGTTTTAAACGAGGTCGCCTCGGCGACGACGATTGCCGCCAAGGACGGCCATATCGTTCACGATAACATCGGTGTCGTTGGTGCTATCGGTGTCGTCGGTAGTGCCGTAGGTGCCGGAAGTGCGGGTGGTCTCGTGAAATCGATATCCCTTGGGAAGCAGAAAAGTGGCGGGTCCGGTTCGAGCCCCGCAGGGGGTAAGACTTCGGTCGGATCGAGCGGGGCAGGTGGTGGCGGCGGTGGCGCCGGTTCCGGATCCCTCGGTGCCACCGGCACCGGTATCGCGTCGCCAGGTGGAATCGGTTCCCCGTCCGGTGGTTACGTTCCACCTACGCCCCCTGTTCGTAAACGGCTCACCGCCAGGAAGACTTCCGGTGCTTTGATCAGCCCGGCGAGAAGCTCCAGGAGCTTGCATCTGCCGACGGCGACAGGCGCGGATCCAGACGCGGTGCGCTGGGTCAACGAGGTCATCGTCTGGCTCTACTCGGATCCAGCGATCCTCGACGAACTGCTGGCGGTTTGGGTCGCCTCCCTGAACGAGATTACCAACAACTCCGTCGACGAGGTGAGTCGATACGCGGCAGAGTTGCGTTGCCAAAACCGATTCCCATTTCCATTCTCACCAGCGCTCCTGTTCCGGGTGTCTCGTAGAAATTGCCGAACGAGCCGTGACTTCTTTCCCACAGTTGGACGCTCTTCTTATCTAAATAACGTGCCACGAATGACGAATAGGGCTTTATTTAGATAAACTTCTTGGCGTGAGTCACGTGCGTGGTTTCATACAGATAAAACTTTTATGGAAGCGAAGTATATTTTCGCGGACGGAAATATACGCGATGTTTACGTATACGTAAAGCATTAGGTTATCCAGGAAGTTCGTGTCGATTTTTAACACTTTATTTACCGGGAGCCTATTTATAGGCTTTTTAATTGCAGTATTTAGCTATTCGAATTTATTTACTGTGTTGATGACTGTCTGCTTACAATGATCAGTGTTTGGAAACAGACTTGGCATTCGATGTGTTTAGTAACAATATCGAGGAATTATTATCAGCCTGGATTGGCAAATGCTACTATACAGTGATGGGCAAAACAATAGGCAAAGAAGGAAACGAGACAAACATGTCGGCAAACTTCAGATTTATTCGAAGCCTAGGGTTTTGCCCATCACTACTACTATAGAAAATCCTTCTTTGAATTAAAAACTGTTTCTAAATAGCTCGGTAGATAAAGTGTTAAGAAAATTTCAAAGACACATTTGAATTTTGATATATATTTATTGAATTATATAAGTAACATTTTGTTCCACAACCTTTCCACCATTTAAGGGATGTACACATGTTACTTGTTTTCAACCATTGCAATATATTCAGACCTGTACCACCTACCAAAAATCGGCACGGACTTTCCAGACAAACAAATACGTATACATAAAGTATCCAGGGGAAGAGGAGGGATTATTCCCATGCCTCGTAATAGTAATTGCATGTAATCTCGTCGAAATTCAGGCGAACGAAGTTGCCAATTCACCGTTCGCATCACAGAAGCTGTTGCGGCACACCTTCGTTTATTCGACGATAATATTAAGTTTCACTTGTTTATTGACATACGAACTGATTGATAGGTACGAAGCGAGGGATCGAGTTATTTCTAAAGGAATTTCTGGCACTTCTGAGTCGAAGCGGTATTGGTAGTTATGTGCGCTTGCTCCGATACGCGAGACAAAGCGCGCTTAAACGAAAGACAATTTCGCGGACAAGTGACGAATGGTTTCGTTTCGGTTTCTGTCGAGACGTTCGAAAGTATAAAAAAGGGACGTATATTGATCGATAAGACGAAAAGTAGGCCGATAGAGCAGCAATGTTATAATATTACAATGTTATAAGATTACAAGTTTCATTGTCAGCTGAACTTTGTTCGCTGTATGTCATCTTTGTGACTAAGGAACGGCGGGCAAAGTGAAACGAAAATAAATGTGGACTTATTATTCAAGTTACATCGGAGAACGCTGCATTGCATGTGTCTCGAATACGGCAGCGAACTGAAATATAAAAGATTTCGTTCGTTTCAGACATTTTTATCTACGCTAGGGAGTTCCGTAGATCGATATGGTCGATAATTAATTTGTTTCATTCGAAAATAAAATAATTCTTTTAGATTCACGTAGTCTGATAATATAATCGATAATCAATCTCTAATTTATTTTTTTTTATTTATTTAGCCTTTGAAACTTTTTACAAAGTTTATATCAGCTATACAATTTCGTTGTTTCATACAGTCGTAATATAACTTATAACTTAACTGTAACTTAATAATATCACACAATAATATCATACAATAGTAACACTTGTATATACGTATATACACTCATACATACATACTAGCAATTAGTTATGACATAACTCAAGCATCAGGTTGTTTTTCTCTTTTTTCTTTTTTTTCTATATTTTCAAATTACACTGCTTTAGAAAGTTATAAATGAGCATACAAGCCAGACTACTTGGTTCAGCAAGTATCATTTTGATTGTCAAAGGTAAATGCAATTTGATTTTCTGAAGTGCTCTAATTACCTTCGTTCTCTAATTTATTTTGTTGGAACTAGCAGCAGTCCTTATAGACTCAGGTAACCTGATAATATCGATCTCTAATTTATTTTATTCAATTTCATCCCATTTCAAAGAAATTTTATCGGTCACATAATCGTTACGAAAGATTGTCGTACCTGTTGACAATCTTGGAAATTTGAATGTGCAAGAAACTACAAAATGCGCACAGTATGCAAGAATATAAAAAATATTGAGAGTAAAGTTCATATTATAATATTTGCAGAGTGAAATAAATTCCTATTTTCGATGAATTTTTGTAGATACGTCTGCCAAGATTTTATTTTGCATAAAAATCCGCAGTCTAGTTACAACTTTATTTTAGTCGTGATATACCCTCCTTATATTTGCCGAGTTTTACATTAACGAAATACATACTTCGGGAATGAAATAGTTCCTTTAGATTCGGGTAACCTGATCTGTTACAATTGACGTTTTCTTATTTAATAAAATCGTTGTTGCTTTTGATTCGACCCTTCGTGCGGTTTCGTCGCACGCGAATCAGAACCTGGTGAGAGAAGATAAAACGAGGCAAACTACCCGACGCGCGTGGGTGTTTCCGAGCAACGAAAACATCTCGCTACACCTCGGTGTCGGACAATTTTACTTTGCGTCGCGAGGCTCGTCGTCGAGCTCGTCAAACGCCGGGCATAATCGCGAACGCGTCCCTGACATATGCGAAAAAGTCGGACGTTTATGACCGCGTTAAACGCCGACTAGGATTCCGTTAACGCAGCCACGATGTCTTCGCGCTTGGGTTGGCCACGGGACCGCGACAATCGAGATCATTATTCGGCTAAGTATCGCGTAAAACAGTGGTCGACAACCCGTGACCCGCGGGTCAAGTGGCGATACAATATCAGCTTACTCATATGTTAACAAAAAATCTTAAGCAGATGGAAGAAAGAGTCGTTGCAATTATTTTTAATCGAAACATTTCTACGCACGTAAATAACTTCAACTTTAACATTTCTGTTTTCATAAATAGCCGCACCTTCCTGTTCTCATGATTAATTGCAATTTCGCCATACCTGTCTTCTTAAGGGGTCATGCGTAATCACGAGGCCGAAAAAAGCATGACTTTTTGTGATTTTTTAATTCAAACATCTAAAGACATTTTTACAAAAACTGCACGTGTACTTAAAAGAGCATATTTCGGAGAGTACGTCATAATTTTTACAACGCATTAGCAGAGATGAAGTTTAAGAAGCCATGTGCAGTCACGAGGCCGAAAAAACCATGATTTTTTTTATTTCTTTTATTAAAACGTCTAAAGACATTTTTACATACATACGTACATCGTAATTTTTACAATCAAAAATAACAATAAATAAACGTAACATCGACAATTTTCGGAGGCCCTGTTAAGAAAAAGCTCTTTGCGGTGGCCACTGTCACTCGGACCTGGATCATCTAAAATGAAAAAATGAAGAAATTTTATGTAACATATGGAATTACCTAGCCCTTAACGGATCGGTTTTAAGAAATATTGATTTGGAACAAAATGGCAGGGGTTTTAAGAAAATATTGCGATTTTCGATGAAAATATTTTCGTAAAACGTCTCCCACTTTGTCCCGAATTAATATTTCTTAGAACCGATCCGTTAACGACTAGATAATGTAATATACCACATAACCCTTTTTCGTGTTTTCATTTCAGATGATCCAGATCCAAGTGACAGTGGTCGCCGCAAAACGCCTTTTCTTGACTTATGTTTATTTATTGTTATATTTTATCGTAAACATTATGATGTACGTATGCATGTAAAAAAGTCTTTAGATGTTTTAATAAAAAAAATCACAAAAATCACGCTTTTTTCGGCCTTGTGACGGCACATGGCTCCTTAAACAACTTCGTCTCTGCTAATGCATTGAAAAATACTACCGACCCTTAACCCTTTGCATTCGAGAGGTGACTCTCAGTCACCACTAGGTTTCACGCAGCAAATCTACGATACCTAACATTTCTTTAGGTTTCATTTCTTTGGAGCTCGAACTGTCAATAAAATGATTGTCGGCGAGGTAAAGGTTACCTCATTCTCAAATTCAGATAGCTTAGAATTCATGGTAATAGAATGCTACAACTATAGAATGCTAACATCTCGAGTTGCTGGCAGATACCAGAAAAAAAGCCCTCGAGTGCAAAGGGTTAAGCTTCTCGAAAGGTATATTGTTTATCAAAGCATCAACGGTTAAAAATATACGATTTTTATTGCAGCACGGAGTCGGAGTCGAGTTCGTACGTGTCCTTCCTGAAACGTATCCACCGAATCTCTCCAACATCTTTTGCGAATGCGATTCCAAGGACGACGTCGTACGTAATTAGATTTACAATTGGAGTTTAGATCGATAATTACGTTACAACTGTCCAACACGGTATCGAGTTGTGATTCTCTTTTGGTCCATCCTACGGTTATCTTCTTCCAGGCCATCACGTGCGACTGCGAGGCAACGCCGGCGCTGCAGTTGAAGGCGTTTCGTCGCAAAGGCGACAAACTGGAAGTCGGCCACTATCGAGTAAACGTGAACCGTTTTCGCGCACGACTAAACGTCATTTGCATCACAGAGAAGCTTCTCTTAGATCTGAAATGCGACGGTTGGCCAGAGGTTTGCGATGTTTTATGTCACTTTGTTGCTATACGTTTCTCTGCGGTCAGTGATTCTTAACCCTTTCAACCCTGATGGTACATGTATGTCGCAGTGATCTCAGTGTCTGGTTGGTGTTGATCAGATTACGATTTCACCCTTTGCGGTCGTATGTCTGCTTTCAGCCACCACAACAAAGAGCCATACTAATCTTATGTTGCACATCTGTGCTATCTTCAATATCTCGTGTTAAGATAATGCTAACGTGAAAACTCTGAGTTATATGTAAAATGTACCTTCTACGAATATGTAAACATAACATAGATTGACTTTACTTCAATGAGTTCCCTTAGTTCGAAGAGAAATACATAATCCGACGCAGACAAAATGATAGCACACTTGAACTAGGTTTACATATTCTTTAGTGTTTCGTGAATTTGCATGTAGTTATTATGTTCAATTTCTAGAGCTTTGTTATATCGCTATCCTCGTAATGGGTCGTGACAAAAAGCTTAGTGAAAGCGACATTAGTGTAATATTAGCTCTGCGGAAACAAAAGTTATCCATTACTCAAATCGCAAAAGAAATTAGTCGCACTTGAAGAGTTATTGTACAATTTGCTGAAAGATACAAGTGCATATGGAAAAAATAAAAGTACAGGAAGCCACTAAAAGCCAGCAGCATTATCTGAACGCGATACACGAGCAATAATACGTGCTGCTTCCAATTCTCGTGCTATTGCGAGAGAGATGATCGCTAAGAAAGCTGGCGTAGAAACAAATATGCAAAATGTTCGCCATGAAGACTCCAGACTAGGCATTCTAAATCGGTCGAGATTAATGGCGAAACCATTACTAAACGCAAGACATAAGGAGAAACGGTTGTTATTTGCAAATGCATACGTACTTTGAAAGAAGACTTGAAGAAAAGTCATCTTTATGGATGCGAAACGGTTCACCCTTGATGGCCCAGACGGATGTACGTATTATTATTGTGATGTTCGTAAACAACCACTAATAAAAATTCGACGTCAAATGCGTGGCGATGGAGTAATGGTTTGGGCTGTTAACGGATATCCAGGGAAAACAGAAATTAAATTTATTCAGAATAAAATGAATAGCATTCGTTACCTCGAACTAATAAAAAATCAAATTAATACGTACGCAGAACGCATTGCTGTTACACCATATATATCCCAGCAAGATAATGCTGCAATGCATGCTGCTAAAATTATTAAGGAATATTTTTTAAAGGAGAATATTTCCACTCGTCAATGGCCGGCGCGCGCACCCGACCATAATATCATCAAAAATTGCTGGGCAATGTTTTTCCAAGCAGTGTATGCTGAAGGTCGACGATTTTCAAATATAAATGAATTAAAAACTTGCGTTACAACCGAATGGGAAAATTTAACACAAATAAAAATTAAACAACTATATATGTAATTCTTTACCTTAAAGGATGGTGGAAATTATAGAAAGCAAAGGGGGTTCTATGCATTATTAGAAAAATGTAGTGGTAGTGGTATTATATGAAATATATATCTTTATTTTTCAAGTTTGCTATCATTTTGTCTGAGTTGAATTATGTGCTTCTCTTCGAATTAAGAGAAATCATTGAAGTAAAGTCAATCTACATATGTTATGTGTACATATTCGTAGAAGGTACGTTTTACATGTAACTCAGAGTTTTTACGCTAGCATAATCTTAACACGAGATATTAAAGATAGCACAGGTGTGCTATCTTTTTGTCTGGGAGTGTAGATTCTAAGATATTAGTGTAATAATAGATTAATGGAAAGATTAATGAAAGATCGTTGATAATTATATTAAGTTATACAAGAATATATGGCCCAGTGGGTGAAATATCTACATGTTAAAATTTTCAAAGACAAATATATTGAATATTGTTATTTTTTCTGTAACAGACTGTAATAAATACCAAATAGTCGAAAATACTTGGTAGAATTCCAAATAATATTTTACAAATTGTGTTCAAGTGTAATTAGGCATTCTGGTTTCTTAAAATATTTCAAAAACAATACCCCAAAATAGCAAGAAGAAAGTTACCGAAAGATACCACACGATGGAGAACTTTAAAATATAATTTTTATATATCTAAAGTCCACAAAAGAATTAATTAATCTTGTTTATCCTTCATAAGCTTGCAAATTATGTATCACTGCTCGTTCTGTATGTAAACATCGCTACGAAACGTTGTGCGGATAACAGAACGTACGGATAATAGAATGTTCGTATATTGGGGGTGCGGATATGGGAGTCTCTACTGTATATTAAAATAAAAAAAAAAAAAAAAAAAAAAAAAAATAGAACGAACACCATTTGCATTAGAAGAAATTGTCTCTTCTTACGCGGCCAGAGCCTTCGTTTTATAGCGAACCCAAATTTAATACGTTTAATGTTCAAAAGAGAAACGAATAGAATTTAAATAAAAAACAATCGGGTCGAAAGGGTTAAATGGTTAGAAGAAGATTAAGAACCACTGGCCTGTGGTATCGTCAGCCGCGACAATTGACCCACGCTTGTTAAGTTGATTCGTTTATGTCGTAGGTGAAAGTCTCGTTGGCCCCAGTGGGCACGATAAAGAAAGATCTGGACGAGAGCCAGTTGCAGGAAGTTGTGACGGAAATCGTGGTGGGTGCGTTAAGGGGGACCAACGTTCATCTGAATTTGTTTCAATATCCGAGTTGCCCGCGTCTATGGAGAGAACAAGCGCAACAACCTGGCTTCTCGATGCCGGTACACTACGACAGTATGGTAAGTTTGTCTTTCAGACGAAACTGTTTTGGTTAATTCCGACATTAGTCCAGACACTTCGGATTCAGATACACGCGACGTAGATACTTTTTGTTGAAGTATTTCAATTAAATACTCAATTAATAATATTGTTAATATACAGGCCCAACGTCAATTTGTTTATTACAAAAGAGTCAATAATACACACACACTAATCAACAAAATAATAGTGCTAATAGTGATACAACAAAAATAATAGTGATACAATGGCAAAATAACAATTTTATGACTCACACGTTCTCGGTCTAAAAGATCTCTCGGAAGAAGGAAGAGACAGGCGTAAGAGCACGTGTTATCGAGCAAAATTACGTACATACATACGTTCCATTTGCTAATTTATCGCGTACCTCTTTCGCACTAATACTATCGTTTTATCGTGTGTGGAAGGCGGGCTACTTGAACTGTTTAATTCAACACTTTTATCGGATTGATATTTCGATAATAAGATCGTAAGTGGCTGGACTATAAGCGTCGTCAGTAAGGGGTAGCTTCTTGACGAACCGTGGACTGGTATCCGTTCGAGTTTCTGTTCGTAGAGCACGTCCAGTGGCTCAATTCATCCTCAACGACAACCGACTCGCACCCAGAGTCCCGCGTTGGTTCAGAATCAATACGTGGCTGGTGACAAGAGATTGCTAGTCAAGGTGGTCAGAGCAGCAGAACTCGGCGGGGAGAAGGGCGCCATGGAACCCTACTGCGTAGTCGAACTGGACGAACCCTCGCAAAAGAATCAAACGTCCGTGAAGAAGGATACCCGAAATCCGTTGTGGGACGAGGCGTTCTTATTGTGAGTCGATCGTAACTTGGCGATTAATTTTTCGGAAGTCTTTTTGGACGATACGTCGGATTTCATCGTTGTTATTCATCATCGTTGTTTGTCTTCAGCGATGTTAATCGGAACACAACGGAAGTGTTGTTGGAAGTCTACGATCGCGTGAATAAATCTCAACGATTTCTGGGCCTGGGGATCGTGGGAGTCGACGAGCTCCTCGCCAATCCGAGTCAAAGGCAGATCATACCCTTGCAGTGTCGGCCGTACGAGGAGGACGACATCACTGGCACCCTGACGGTCGAGGTAAGTCTCACACAACGATACGTACGAACCCCGATCGCGTCGTTTGTATGTCACCTACGATTACCGTTTTCGTTGTTCTCTTCTCCTCGTCCGTCGTCCCCCCGTCTCTCCGTCTTTCTTTTCTGTCTCTCTTTTCTCAGTTTCTGTTCATCGAGGGTGCAGAGGTGCCTCAAATTGGGAACAAACCTTACAAGGTGAAGGAGACGATAAAGCCGGTGTCACCGACTCGTACCTACAATCCGACAAATGTCATCAGCGACAATAGTCTAAATTACAACAATGGTAACAGCACACTTATCTTGTACGACTCTACCGTTCTATCCGATGGGGGTAATTACCAACTACTTATCTGAAAGGCATTGCGTTCGTATTCACGAGTGTGAAATCATAGTGATATCCCGTTAGTATCACCTGTTATACTATCCTTTACGTGACGCGCCCCGACGAAACTTCACCGCTGGTTCACTGGTTTCTCGCGAACCAGTTACATCGTTTTCAAATAAGTCGCGGCCACCTGTGTTCTCGATAATAGCGTCAATTGAAGCGGCTCTCTAGATCCGCGGGGAGCGTGAGGAGGGGAGTGGGGGAGGGGGGAAGGAAGAACAAACTTTATTTACGTTTATTTTATTTACGCACCCTTGTACAGAATGGACCATTTTAAATTCCCCAGTAGAATTTCTCGGTAACTATAGGAGTTAGCGAAAAATATTTCGAACAAAAGTTGTTCGATTTCGATCGCAGACTAGGACCCCTTACTTTATTTTCGAACATTTCACCGAACAAAATTTCACAATCCGTGTTCAATGTAAAATTAACCCTTTGCGCTCGAGGCCTTTTTTTCTGGTATCTGCAAACAACTCGAGATGTTTCTTAGGATTCTATTGCCATGAATTCTAAGCTATCTAGATTTAAGAATGAGGTCACTTTTACCTCGCGGACAATCATTTTATTGACACTTCGAGCTGCAAAGAAATTAAACCTAAGGAAACATTCATTAGATATTGTACACTCCCAGACAAAAAGATAGCACACCTGTGCTATCTTTAATATCTCGTGTTAAGATTATGCTAGCGTGAAAACTCTGAGTTATATGTAAAATGTACCTTCTACGAATATGTAAACGTAACATAGATTTACTTTACTTCAATGATTTCCCTTAGTTCGAAGAGAAATACATAATCCGACGCAGAAAAAGTGATAGCGCTCTTGAAAAATGAAGATATATATTTCATATAACACCACTACATAACACCGCTACCACAACAAAAGTATACATATTTCTTATAATAACATATACAGGGTGTCTACGTATAAGTTCGGACATACGCAGGGTGTCAATTTTACAAACAAATTTCCAACAAAAAATTACTCTTAAACATTTTCTTTGTGTCGTCTTATTCTCGTATGTTCACTTTTAATTTTTCTTCTGCGTTTTCGACTTGACGCTCTGTGAACGGCCATAACTCCACCAAATTACAGTGTAAATTTAAAACTAAGTATACCATTCGAAAGAGCGTTAAATTTCCCATCTCCCTGATGCCAAACCAAAATTTATTACGTAGATTTAACAAGTGAAAAATTAGGTCAAACTTTAGATTGTGAAAATTTCAAAAAAATTTGACTTTTTCTGTATTCGTTTTTCGGTTTCAAAGACATAGTTGTTTGGTGGGCACTCTTCGGGAGAAACATCCTCGAAGTCTCAGCTTTTGAATGGGATTGTCAAAAAAAAATTGTACGGTGGTATTTTCGGGAGAAATTATTACTCCATCTCCACGCATTTGACGTCGAATTTTTGTTAGTTGTTGTTAACGAAAATCGCAATAATAATACGTACAGTGGGTGTAGAAAATATTCGTACACCGATCAATTTCCAAAAAAACTGTGTAAAATTGTAATTTATTAACTTATTTTTTATGAACAATAACATTCTACAAATTCTCGAAACTCTCTAGAATAGATAGATTACAAAAAAAAATAGCTATTTATGTAAGTTGCGAAATTAACAAGAAAAAAACAATTAATCGATAAAAATGTTGAAGCAATAAGTATTCGCACAACTGTTTAAAAGTACTTTCCTGGAAATTTGATGTTTTCTAATTCGCACGGAGCAATAAACTAATGTGTTTACGTTACAAACTCTACTGTAAATGATTCGTCATAAGAATCGTACAAATACTTATTGCTTTTATACGTTTACCTACTTTTCACATTTTTTTTGTTAATTTCACAAATTATATTAACTAGTAAATGTTGTTTGGACTATATCTATTTTAGAAACTTCCGAGAATATGTCAAATATCATTGATTATAAAAAAAAGAAGTTAAGAAACTACAATTTCACACAAAAGTTTTTTGGGAAATTGATCGGTGTACGAATACATTCTACACCCACTGTATATTACTATATATAATACCATTAAAAAAACTGTGTTTCACATACCCAATTTTCAATGGAAATCAACGCCGAAAATCACGCAACACGAGACACCCTCTATACTATTCCTATACTATGCAAAGGGTTAACGAAGTCCGTAAGTAGAATTGGCGAGAAATGGTCAGACATGAATGAGTTGTATTGTATCACAGACAATATTAACCCTTTGCACTCGAGGCCTGTTTTCTGGTATCTGCAAGCAACTCGAGATGTTTCTTAGCATTCTATTGCTATGAATTCTAAACTATCTAGATTTGAGAATAAGGTCACCTTTACCTCGCCGACAATCATTTTATTGACACTTCGAGTTCCTAAAGCTCCTAAAGCTCCGAAATGAAACCTAAGGAAACATTAGGTATTGCAGATTTGCTGCGTGATACCTAATGGTGACTGAGAGACACCTCTCGAGTGCAAAGGGTTAACAATCTTCTTTCGATGCCTGATACACGTTATTTTCTAATGATCTTTGAATAAATTATCGAAGAGAATCCCAACTCGCCCGCAGTGTCTGGACGTTATAAAATTTGTATCGTTCCTCCCCTCGCACCTGGGAAGCTGCTACATAATTGACGCTATTGCTACTATCGATCACAACACACGTCTCGATTTCATAGCCGGCTCTTTAACGCGGCAGCATCTACATCCTCTTCAGGATGGATCCTCGCCCGATGGGATCCACCGATCACTCGTTCGCGTTCAGTAGCGATTCGCATGTAATACACACGCAGTATTGTGCATAGATTTCTTTGGCTCCTACTATTTTTCTCCTCCTCACCCCGTTATCTAACGGTCGTGTTAACGTTCCTTCAGCACGATTTAAATGGTTTTCACGCCCGCCCCCACCCGACATCGGAATGTTTTCTCCCGATTGACAATTCCTTGGACGTTATTTCGGCTACCAGAGAAACCCGGCGAGTAACGATCGCAGATAAACGCGGATCGAGCGACGACGGAAACGTTGCCACCCGTTGAAAATCATCTGGTAAACGAAATGACCGATGCTTCGTAGATGAGACGGAAGTAGAACGTCGTAAATTCCTAAAAAGAAAAAAAAGAAAAAGAAAAAAACAACAAACGTTTCTTTTACGCTTAGATGAAAGACTACAGAATCTGATCGATGGTAAAACGTAATTCGCAGACTACCTGACGAACGGCAACGTCGTCGACTCGCCCTACAGAACTGGTCAGTCCAATGGGAACAAGGGGACCCTGATCGTACACAGCCAGCAAAGGGTATGATCTACGAATCTGCATGTTTCATAACAGATTAGTTTCATCCTGTTACTAACAAGCCACGACTGACCACTGCGTATCTTTTTGCGCCTTCTCTTTTGCAGCAGCCGGAGCGGCAGGTGGTTAAGGTAAGCCATACCTGCGAGAATCGCATCGCTTGGCATCGTCATCCTCGTCCTAGTCGCCCTCGACGACGATCACTGCGTACGAACGTCTCCCATTTACCTGTTTTTCTACCTTTTCTTTTTGTCTTTCGATAGTGTCTCATACCCTTTCGACTCGGCTCTTTTCCTGATTGTACCGGTTCTACTTGTTTCTCTTTCTGAAATTACAGTAGAGACTCTCGTATCCGAAGTATTAGGGGGGGCCAGAAAGTAATGTCGTTTCTTTTACATTAAATTCTAACAAGTAAATTCATAACAAGTTTTTATTTTTAATCAATTGTGTTCGCACTCTTTACCAACAACCTTTCGCTATCTAGCGTGCAAATTTTCAAACTCAGATCGATAAAAATCAATTGGTACACAATGACCTGATAAATGATAAACAAGTATTGACATCTGCAGAAACGACATTACTTTCTGGCCCCCCCTAATGATAGGGAGAGAAAAGTGGCCGGATAGTGGAATTTTCGGATAATAGAACAGTTACTTTCTTTCGCATTAATTATCATTTGTTCAAGTAGAAATGAACAAAATTGAGTTTCTTTCAAAAGGGTCCTATTGTCATATGTAGTTGAATAAGAAGAGACAACTCGTTCCAGCGCGAATGATTTTCAATTTTTCACGTATGTTCCTATAAGTCTCACTTGTAGTTTGGCTGAAAACAATCAGAAATATTCCCTGGGCCATACATATACACTAGCCGTAAAAAAAAACGGGACACTACTTTAAAACGTCATAACTCCGAGATTTTTCAACCGATCTTCGGGAAACTTCGTGAGGTTTAGTTTTGAAGTGTTCTCTGGGTGTGTGCAAAGTTGCATTGACGAGGGTTGATGAGAAAGGGTTAATTCACCCCCCCCCTCCCTAAAGGGGTAATGCAGAAAAACGGCACTTCAGAAGGATCCAGGGGCGACGGAAGGGGGTGAAAAAATTAAAAAAACCTTTGAGACGACTCTGTTTGATGCCCCCTACAAAATGCACCCCTTGAAATCGCTCTCGGACAAATCCACCCCTCACACCCCCCACCCCCTCTAAAATCCACAATTTTTGGACGACAGTCCCGATTTTGGACTGTATATACAGTCAGTGTAATAAGTATTCGTACAGGAACCAATTCAAAATAAAACATCATCTATTTACTTCATTAATAAATTTTAGGGGAAGAAATAATTAACCGACAATTCTACATATTTTTAAAGTAGAATTTGCGCAGGTTAAAGTTTATTATTTTTAATGTTAACCTCTTTTTCCTTTTCTTATTAATTTATTAATTATAAATCAATTTCCTTTTCTCATTAATATGGGTCGAAAGGGTTAATGTTGATACTTTGAACTCCAAGCTAACAGCTCGAAA
The DNA here is from genome assembly GCF_026225885.1 of Hylaeus anthracinus. NCBI lineage: Eukaryota > Metazoa > Arthropoda > Insecta > Hymenoptera > Colletidae > Hylaeus > Hylaeus anthracinus. The sequence goes on from NW_026534349.1 coordinate 15,416,582, forward strand.
ACGTAAACGTCTTGTAAAAAGGTAACTTATCGCGACCCCCGTGCCTTTGACATTTGAGTTTCTTTATCGTCACGAGGTGAAACGATCTCCCGATCCACGAGACTACTAATCATCGTCAGCTGAGTGGCGTGTGTTTACTAATTCGACAGGTCGCCCTGACGGAAAGTGGGAACTGGCAGGAAATATCCCCGGAGGTAATTATGCTCGTCATTGTAAATCCTTGTACAGTTTTCTTTAAAAATGGCTACATCAGCTGGAAGTGTTCGAAAAGTCGAAAATTATTTTGCTCGTGAAATAATAATTTAAACCATTCGAGGTGGTGTAGCCCTCGAGTTCGTTGAAGTTTAACACTCTAACGTTGCTAATGAAGAAAAAATTCATAGAAAAATACACATTCGCTTAGTATAATGTCGATGCATATAAACGTTTGTCTCGATTCCTTTCAGCATGGACCGAAAGATGCTAGCATGACATCGGGACCAGAAAGCACACCAAATTCTTCCAATTCCGAAGGTATTTCATTATTTTACATGACGTGGAGATAGGAGGTACATCAGGTTGTCCAAAATGTTCGTTCGGATATTAACGCAGAAATAAATAAGCGATTTTTCTTAGACAAGGAAATACATCTATTCTACTAGG